>NW_022994100.1:0-142414 GCF_012275295.1 Melopsittacus undulatus | reverse complement strand
TGCTCCCGCCCTCGCAGCAGCTCCATGGCCTCCTCTGGCCTCGCTCCAACAGCTCCAGGTCCCTCTTGTGCTGCTGCCCCAGAGCTGGATCAGGGCTGCAGGGGGGGTCTCACAGAGCACAGCAGAGGGGCAGGATCCCCTCCCTGAGCTGCTGCTCACGCTCTGGGGGTGCAGCCCCACACACGGAGGGGTTCTGGTCTCAAGCACTCACTGAAGCTGGGTCATGAGGAGCTTCTCCTCAGCCAACACCCCAAGTCCTTCTCATCAAGCTGCTCCATGCCCTTTCCCCCAGCCTGTGTTTCTGCTGAGTATTGCCCTGACATAGGGGCAGGACCTTGCTCTTGGAAGAGCTTGCTGTGGCAAAATGGGGGTTCTTGGGCAAAGATTTTCTCAAACATCTACTGACTGGCATATTGCTTCAAGGTTTTATTGCCATGAGCCATGTGGTGATGGTCTCTGCACTGACTCGATGGTCCTTTCACTGAAGCAGTAAGTGTATGTCAATGCACATAATAAATGATATTTTCTTTTCAAGGGCTGGTTTGTTTGGTAGAGGCTGAATAGCACCAGCATTTCAGAAAACCCGTGGTGCCCAGCACATCACAGGACCTTGGCTCCAGGACCCTGTTGCCAGAGCAGCTCTGTGTGACAAACAAACTCCGTTTGCATTGTGCAGAAGCTCTCACAGCACTCCAGCAACAAACACCGCAGCCTGGCAGGATCTGTCCTGAACGCTGATGAGAGAAAGGGGTATCTCCATTCAAATGGGGTGATTAAACTCAGCAATAGCTCCTCATGACCACCAAGCTGCCACGCGTAATGAATGGAAATGCCATACTTAAAGCATGTGGTGTTGGCATGACTCAAAGTGTGCGCCATAAATTGCAGGGTTTTGGCACTTGTGGGTGCATAATGGTGCTGTTGTTGCACATGCACACAGACAGGAGCTCCTGCTCTCTAACATGAGATGGGTGCAAGACAGCGTTTTTCCATGTGGGATGAAGAGAGACGGAATGGTAACATGATGAGGGACTTAATTAAACACTGTGGAGCCTGAATAGATAATCACAGGCCTGTGCTGCACCTTCATGCACGAGGAGTTGTGTCGCTTTGTAAGCAGCGGAGAAGCAAAGCTCTCAATAACCTGAGTGTTTACATTAATTTCCCATGATTGGTGAGGAGGGACCCCGCACGCTTGATTGAAGCAGGCAGCACTGGTGCCTGAAGAATGTGCCAATAATGGGAGCTGTAAGAACCTCTTTTTTTCACTCTGCCATAACGTGGATTTTAATCCAAGCTCTCTCCCTCTAATCCGTGAGAAACACAGGGAAGGCAAACACAGAACAGTGAAGCATTAGTCCTGGAAGTAAGAGATTTGGCTTTCCTGCTGCAGGCTTGGGCTATTAGACACCTTTCAGAAGAGGCTGCTTTACTCTGCTCTCTCCTTCTCCTACACTCCATATGTTCACAGAGAGAGAGGGGATTTTAACTGTCTAATCACAGCAGCATTTGATTCAGAGACTGAAATTCACCCCTTTGACAGGCAAGCAAGCTGAGGCCCACAGGGGTGATGTTCAGAGTGTACTGGGGGTTTATACCCTGTCTGTGTGTAGACTTCACCCCAGCTGCAAAACAATGCCCTTATACACACTGCAAAATGTTTGTCTTGCATAATATTTTTGCATCTCTCATTACAGCACTTCTCCAGCATATTTAGGAAGTTAAATCATTACCTGCTCCAAGTGCCTACAGCATGAATGAGGCTCAGAAATTCAGTGACAGGAGTCAGCCCAGCACCAGTGTTCCCACAGGGAACATTCAACACATCCTGTTTAATACTGCCTTTTCTAGACACTTCCCAGTGTTTTATCAGCACTTGGAACAAGGTACAACATGTCACGTGGTTGCCCTGTCTATTAGTGACCTGCAGCAGTACACCTTATGATGGATCATTGATGCTTTCACCAACACACACACAACAGGCAGAGAATAGACTCTTTTTCTCATAACAAAGTCGATAAAATGAAGAAGCAGCATGAAAGTGGCCACAGTTCCAGAGGTGCTAAAACCAACTGATGGGCTTTGGGAGCATCTAAGAACCCATGAAAGAAGAAAAATCTTGCTTTTATTCATCAACATTTTAAGAATTGCTCTGTGTGGTAAGAATTTCCCACGTTACAGTTGCTTGCAGGGAACCACAGGACAATTCATGTGGGAAGGGACCTCTGGAATCGCCCAGTCCAGCTTGGAGCACATGTTCTCAGATCAGATTCCTCGCAGCTGAGTCTTGACCACCTCAAAGGATGGAAGGTTGTATGGTGGAGTAGGGAGAAGGGGATTTAACAGAATCAGGTTTCCTGTGTGAGGCAGCAAGAGGAAAAGAGTGTTGCTTGCCTCGCAGTCTTCTTTCTGTTGCACATTGCTCACCAAATTCTAGCTTTCCTCAGCGCTTTGAGCTTGCAGCCCATTTTCATTCTGTCGGCTGTAATATTAATCAGCAGGCTGCCAATTATTTTGTTGTAACCCATGTACTTTAAACTGGAAATAAGATGAATTGGTGCAGGGTAAACAAATTCCAGCTTTCTGGGAGAAGCACACAGGCAGCGCAGCAGAGCAAGGGGAGCTGTGGGTGCTACAGCCAGGAGCCCATGGAGAGCAACCTCATTGAGTCTGGACCCGTTGTTCAGCTGATGAAGATAATTAATGGAGTGCTCATCCAGACAGGCTCTGTACAGATCACAGAGCAGCAAACACAGCTGCGAGACCATCTCCCTCTTGCTTCTGACCCAAGGTGCCTCTTGGTCTGCTCAACACCGGCGTAAAGCACCATGTGAGCACGGTCCAGCTGCATGAGTTCTGGTAGCTCCATTGAAATCCCTCTGCTTTTTCACTGACACCATCAGAAAAAGATTAATTCCTCAGGGGATTGTGTGACAGTAACATGCAATCAGTCACCCCAGAGCAGTATGAACATACAAAAACTAGAGTGGAAATTAAAAACAGTGGGACAGGAAAGTGCTGTGACTGTGTCAAGCAGAGGAAATTAAATCACTCCAACCCACCATGTGTGCTGATTTCTCCCCAAAGTGTTATAAATCAAAGAGGAACTTCAATATTGGTGTCTGCAAAGTAGCTAGGCACGTTAGTCCTGGCTGGTGGGGACATATTAGTGGGGTGAAGCAGCTGCTGGTGTACAATGCCCTTCCCACCGTGACTAAGGACATCAGAACCAACAGGCATCACACCTTCCTCTTTAATCTACCTTTAAAACACCAAAGACAGGTCATAGAATCATGAATCCCAGGTTGGAAGGGACCTCAAGGTTGGATCTGGTCTAACCTTTCTCGGCAAAGAATGACCTAAACTAGATGTTAGACTCTTGGTTAATATTCAAGGATCACCTGCTACAAGCTCAGGAGTGTTGCATCCTGACTAGAAGGAAGTGCAGCAGGAGGGCCAGGAGACCTCCTGGGATGGATAAGGAGCTGCTGAGAAAAATTCACAGGAAAAAAGAGGCTTATAAAAGGTGGAAACAAGGACAGGTGGCCTGGGATAAACACAGGGATGTTGTCAGGGTAGCTAGGGACCAAGGCAGGAAAGCTAAGGCCCCGTTGGAGCTAAACTTGGCAAGGGATGTAAACGATAAGAGGAAGGGATTTTATAGGTATGTAGCAGCTAAAAAACAGACTAAGGACAATGTAGGCCCCCTCTGGAAACTTTCAGGAGAACTGGCTACACAGGACTTGGAGAAGGCTGAGGTTCTGAATGGCTTCTTTGCCTCAGTCGTCACTGGCAAAGGCTCTGACCGCACCACCCAAGTCTTGGAAGGTGGACGCAGGGACTGTGAAAACCTAGACCTAGGGCCCACTGTACATGAGGATCTGGTTCGAGACCATTTTAAGAACCTGAATGTACACAAGTCCATGGGACCTGATGAAATCCATCCATGGGTCCTGAAGGAGCTGTTGAATGAAGTTGCAAATCCACTGGCCATCATATTTGAAAAATCCTGGCAGTCAGGTGAAGTTCCTGACGACTGGACAAAGGGAAATATAACCCCCATTTTCAAGAAGGAGAAAATGGATGACCCGGGAATTACAGACCAGTCAGTCTCACCTCTGTGCCTGGCAAAATCTGGGAGCAGATTCTCTGGGAAGGCATGCTAAGGCATATGACAAAAAACAAGGTGCTTGGCGACAGCCAGCATGGCTTTACTAAGGGGAAATCCTGCCTGACCAATTTGGTAGCCTTCTATGATGGCACTACAGAAGTGATGGACAGTGGTGGAGCAGTTGACGTCATCTACCTGGACTTGTGCAAAGAGTTCGACACTGTCCCACACTACATCCTTGTCTCTAAATTGGAGTGTCATCAATTTGATAGGTGGACCACTTGGTGGATAAAGAACTGGCTGGATAGACACACACAAAGAGTTGTGGTCAACAGCTCAATGTCCGCCTGGAGACCAGTAACGAGCAGCATCCCTCAGGGATCCGTGTTGGGACCAGTCTTAACATCTTTGTTGCTGACATGGGCAGTGGAATTCAGTGCACCCTCAGCAAGACTGCCAATGACACCAAGCTGTGTGGTTCGGTTGATACGCTGCAGGGAAGGAATGCCATTCAGAGGAACCTTGACATGCTTGTGAGGTGAGCTGATGCCAACCTCATGAAGTTTAACCATGCCAAGTGCAAGGTCCTACACCTGGGTCAGAGCAATCCCAGGCACAGCTACAGGTTGGGCAAAGAACAGATTCAGAGCAGCCCTGCGGAGAGGATGTTATGGGGACCGTCCTGTGGGACTAGGTGGGCTGGTGTTGGAGGAGGGCCAAGGAGAATAACATTAAGCCACTCCTGGGGACTCCCAGTCCTGGTGTTTGCTGAGCCCAAAGCCCCATACTGAAGCTGTGTGCCTGTGTGCCAGCAGTGGGTTCATGGGCCTCAGAGCAGATATAACATGGAAAGGTGCTATGGAGCGATGATTCACAATCACTGGAGGCTGTTGGATGTGGTCTAGGCTGCGCCGAGCCTGGACCAGGACCTGAAAGAAGTTATCATCCAACCTCTCAGTCCTGTAATTTCAAAATCAGCTAGTTCAGGCTTATTCTTCCTTGAACGGGCTTGCTCCTCTCTTACAGTGGGAGCAGCACTCTGGACATCCTGCCCTTCCCTCTGCAAGATCTCAGGAATAATTGCAAGGGGAGAAGAAGACTCATTCACCTTTTACTGTCCGTCTCTTCTCTGTGTAATCCAGTTGGTGTTTGTCTTGATGGTGATAATTACTCAGGAGTATGTAACTGCAAGAGAAATGTTTAATTAAGAGTGGGTTTATCACTAGTCTGTTGTCTGCTTCCATCTGGAAAGAGTGTGGGTGTGTCAGTCATCTTGGCAGCCCAGGTTGGAGGTCTGACAGCCCGATTCTGCACTCTCCCAAAAAAGTAAGGAAATAAATGACATTAAAATACTAATGGGACCCTTCTTTCCCTGCTGCTGCCATGTGAGCTCCTGATTTCTAAATAATACTTCATCCAAGATCCACATTTTCTGCTCCCTGGAATTGTTCAAGGCCAGGCTGGACAGGGCTTGGAGCAAGCTGCACTACTGGAAGGTGTCCCTGTCCATGGCAGGGGGTTGGAGCTGGGTGATCTTTAAGGTCCCTCCAACCTAAAGCAGTTTGGGATTCCATACCCACTGAGGATAAACCAGGTTTGCCTCAACTGAATCCATAATGCAGGACAGTGTCCTCTATGTGGTCAGAGTTCCAGGTGCCCTGTAAGGATATCTGCTTGTTTAGATGATGCAGTTATTTGCCTCCAGGTGAGTTTAAATCAAAATTACATTTACTAGCTCTTTAGAAATGCCCAGTAATCTACTCCTGCAATATCTTAAAAGTCAGAAGGCTTTTAAAAGCCACAAAAATCTTGCTCAGGGTGCAAAGGCTCCTCATTTAAGCATATTGGAATCAAAAGGCTTTAAATTATCAGCCTGTGCTACCTCCTGGGAAGGGTCAACAAAGGTGAAGGTGGCCCAGAAACCTGATTGCACAGGGAATTAGCACTAGAAATATTTCTCCTCTTGTTGCTCTCAGGTGCAGTGGACATTCAGGGCAGAATGTGTCCCTGCCTTACAATAACTGCAATGAGCATAACCAGCTGGAGTGATTTATACACATTTTCACTCTGGGAAATCATGCTGATCTTAATAGGGTTTT
The DNA here is from genome assembly GCF_012275295.1 of Melopsittacus undulatus. Lineage (NCBI taxonomy): Eukaryota > Metazoa > Chordata > Aves > Psittaciformes > Psittaculidae > Melopsittacus > Melopsittacus undulatus. Next base: position 136,204 of record NW_022994100.1, on the reverse strand, counting down.
TAATTAAACAATGTGGTGTTACAAGCTGCAAATACGTTGATTTTGTGTTTATTCTTTGCAGCAGCATTTCCTTCTGGCTGTTGCTCAGTTGCTTAAGGAGAGAAAGGCTCAGGATTGCTACCCACCAGGAAATGGCTCCGGGATCCTGCTCTCAAAAGGGTGGATGTATGGGAATACATATATGAGCAGCTGGGGAAGTGCTGATCTTGGAGCTAGGCTGCTGTAGTGTGTCACTGGAGGGTGTATCCCAAATACAACACTGGGTCTCTCCTGGATCCCTGCAACTGGCAAATCTGGAAATAGATGGAGTTGCAGTATTTCTTTCCCCTGCTGATAATGAAGTGGCTAATTAGGCAGAGCAGCAGCAATTTCACTGGTTCTTTAAAACTCAATGAACATAAAACATCCTGTTTCTCCCCATGCTGGTGCGTCCCAGCAATGAAGCCCCTGCTGTCCCTCAGCACTGCCAGGTGTGAATAATCTGGCAGTCGAATATAGGCACTGTGGGGCTGTGAAATGCCATGGCAACATTTCAGGCAGGAGTTGGGTGGGTAGAACATATATGCATATGCCAATTCAAATTTAAACAGTCCTTCACGTGAAGAGTGAGCCTTGCCCATGCAGCGGGACCCCTGGTTTGTTAGTAAAGTATATGAGGATCAAATGGATGTCTCTGTGCTGGTGGGTGCCTGGCTCTGGGGCTCCTCTGTCCCTGCCTGACCCCGTGCCTGCATGTCCCTCACTCCTGGCCTGATTTGGATGTTTTGAGATGTTTTGACTGCTCTACTGTCTGCAGTGACATATTCATGGGGCTTCCTCCTGCTGTGTGATGGGCTGACCTCTTTATGAAGCACCTGTACAAGATCCTCCTTGGGCATTTCCATCCCCAGATTGTCACAGATGACTTGGAAGTTATCAATACTTTGTGCTGCAACGTGAATCAGGAAGGGTTCCCACACAGCATAAGCATTCCCAAGATGACCTCATGAGGACATGCAACAGCTGGCTAATTCCAAGGGACAAAAGCAGTGGCTGGAGCCGACAGGAAAAGGCAGCAGGGTGATGTGTGCAGGGAAGGGATGATATTTTGGGCTAAGCAATTGCCTTACGAGCTATTCCTCCCTGGACTGTTATGCTGCTGTCAAAAGTACATCAGATGCAGGGGTACTTGCATCTTCTCAGCTTGAGGTGGAAGCGAGCAGCTCTGCAGCGCTGCCAACCTTTCCCTGCTGAACTGCCAGCTAAGAGCCTCTAGAAAGGCACAGCAGTATTAGTTAAGAGCTTCTTTCCCAAATGACCCAAATGAGGCATTACCTCAAATGTGCTCCCCATGTGACATCCAGATGCTGCTTTTGGACAAACTGTGCTGGTCTGGGAGATTTCTCTGCAGGGAGGTTATTGTCAGCATCTGCTTCTTTGCCTTCCTAGCTTTGAAGTGTTTGGGCTGAGTTGTAAATTCAAGTTGATCCCCCTATTAAAAAGCACACTCAGCTACACACTGCTCAGCTTCAGTCTTTCATGGTCTCTGAGAGGCTGGGACAGTTTGCATCACTTCCAAAACACCTTTTAAAGCTTAAAAACACTATTTGCAATTAGAACAGTGAAGGGAAATGGCCAGTCTTGGAGGAAAAAAAACGTAATGTTCTCTTGTTGTGTACTTGAGATTGGTTATTTCTCATGTTGAAATATTCCCAAAATGTTTGATCTGAAATCTAAATGGCTGTATGGTGCCTCAGCTTTGTTCTCAGAGGAGATAGCATCTCCTGGCACAGACAGCACAGCTTTCCCAAACCAGGCTGCTTAAGGTCATTTGAGAACTTCACTTGCACATGTTCAAACAGATCCTTCATTATCATCCATCAATACCTCCGTCCTCACCCAGTCCTTTGGATACCCACTGCGGCTGGTGCAAAGCCATCCCACTTAATTGGTACCTCAGGGAAGCTGTTTCCATTCCGAAGCCTGCTCTGCTTTAATTAATGGATAAAAATTTCTGTGAATAGGAAGACCTTAACTCACTCCCATTTTTATTTCTCTTCTGCTTCCCATGCTTCTCCCAGGTAATTTGGGGGGGCACTTTGTGAAGCTCCATGGAAAGATTGCCTGGCCACTTGTTTCCTACAGACACAGTCCAGCAAAGAGCAGGGATGCTTGTTAAACACAGGTTAATTGTTCCTGAGATAGCTCCTTTGTTAAAGCTGAGCTTGGATCCAAGTACTCCAAGGAATTTTCCCTGGAGGGTGGGGAAACAGCAGTTTTGAGGTGATGCTGTTTACTCTGCGCATCTTCTGCATTTGGCATGCTGGGGACAGCCCTGACAAATTCAAAGTGTCTGCTTTTACAAAGAACACCACAACTTCTAAAAGAATTCTCATTATTTTCTGCATTTCTTCTATGGGAACAATGAGGAGTGCAGCTGGTCTAGGTAGCAGCCTCCAAAATTACCCGGTAGTGCCGAGGACCCTGCACGGTTCCTTCTGCTGTGCCTGGGCTCCCCTTGCCCCTCATAGCTTCGGAAGCCATGGCCAAGCCAGTGCCATCAAGGGTTATGGGCAGGCAGAGGTTGTGCTTTTAATTAGAACCTTTCAATTGAACACAGGACTGTTAATGATTGAGTTACCAGGGTAAATGGCTTGTGTGGTAAGTAGCGAAGGACACTGGGCGGAAAAAGGGAGGCGATGCTGTGGGGTGCAGGATTTCCTTCTTGGGCATGTGCTAATTGCTTGTGAAAAATGGGCTCTGGGTGGCAGAGAAACAGGGAAGCACTGTGGCAAAATCTGGGCTCTCCAAGGCCACCCCTGGAGCTCCCCAGCACATTAAACCGGGAGGCGTTTCATGTCCTTGGGAGGCTTCTGCCATTATTCTGGCAGATGTGATGCTCATGGTCTGTATAAAGGCTGCTTATGGCATACGTGAAAAATAGTAGCAGGAGGTTGAAAATGATGGAGAATGGGGGTGTGCAGCTGCTCTATGGGCATCCCCCTGTACCAGAGAGCTGTGACAAGCTCCTTCCCAAGGATTTATAAAGGTGGCTGCCTACGACGTGACAGAGACTTCATCGTTTTTCTCTTTGCTTTGGCAGTTTTAGGTCAGTTTAATAAGAGAGAAGAAAACAGGAGACCTTCAAGGGAGTTGATGCCAAATTGGGAAATGAAAAGCTTTGCTCTGAACTACTTTTGTTGCCAGTGAGATGGAAGGAGCCAGCTGGGATCCCTCGCAGCTGCCACGTGGTAGCTCTTGCCCCGGTTTGGTGGGTGGGTGATTTGACATCAGCGTTAAATTGAACGTGATGTGGGAAGATGGAGGAAGAAGTGAGTAAAGAGTGTTAATTCAGGATGCAAGGAGGGTGCCAAGGCCTGGGTGCTGCTGTGGTGGGGTGGGACAGGAAGGGAGAGCACCAGGGGCAGGCTCTGGGGGCACAAGGCAGCAAACCAGCATTTGCAAGAAATATAAACTAAATGGGCTGGGCTGCTGATACTGCTTTCCCTACATGGGCTCATCCTGAGGACCGCGACATCTGGACATCATCTGCTCTGGGGAAAGGGACCTGAGTGTCCTGAGGGACACAAGCTCAAAAGCACTGAACAGTGAGCAGCAGTAGCAAAGAAAGCCAACAGGATGCTGGGGAACATCAGCAAGGGCATCACCAGCAGAGGTAAAGGTGGTGTTGTCCCACTCTGCTCACCCCTTGTCAGGCCACCCCTGGAATACTGTGTTCAGTTTTGGTCCCCACTATACAAAAAAGATGTGGGTGGATGGAGAGGGTCCAGAGAAGGGCCACAAAGATGATCCAAGGATTGGGTAGAGTGTGAGGAAAGGCTGGGAGAGCTGGAACACTTCAGCAGGAGAAAAAAAGGCTCAGGAGAGACCTTGTCACCATGTTCCAGTATTTAAAGGGTGGCTACAAAGAAGATGGAGACTCCAATTTTACAGGGAGTCCCATGGAAAAGATAAGGGGTGATGGGCACAAGTTAGTCCTGGGGAGATCCTTTCTCTCACCAAAGGAAAATCTTTCATCATGAGAACAACCAGCCATAGGAATAATCTCCCAAGGAAAGTGGTAGACTCTTCAACGCAGGACAAGTTAAGCTTTGGCTGACATGGTGCTCGGACATAGAATCATGGAATAGTTAGGACTGGAAAGGACCTCAAGATCATCTAGTTCCAAGCCCCCTGCCATGGGCAGGGACACCTCACACTAAACCGTATCACCCAAGGCTTCATCCAACCTGGTCTTGAACACTGCCAGGGATGGAGCATTCACTACCTCCCTGGGCAACCCATTCCACTACCTCACCACCCTCACAGGAAAGAACTTCTTCCTTATATCCAGTCTAAACCTCTGCTGTTTTAAGTTTCAACCCGTTACCCCTTGTCCTATCACGACAGTCCCTAATGAAGAGTCCCACACCAGCATACCTGTAGGCCCCCTTCAGATACTGCAAGGCTGCTCTGAGGTCTCCACGCAGCCTTCTCTTCTCCAGGCTGAACAGCCACAACTTTCTCAGCCTCTCTTCATACAGGAGGTGCTCCAGTCGCTGATCATCCTCGTGGCCTCCTCTGGACTTGTTCCAACAGTTCCATGTCCTTTTTATGTTGAGGACACCAGAACTGCACACAATACTCCAAGTGAGGTCTCACGAGAGCAGAGTAGAGGGGCAGGATCGCCTCCTTTGACCTGCTGGTCACGCTTCTTTTGATGCAGCCTAGGATACGGTTGGCTTTCTGAGCTGTGAGTGCATACTGAAGCTGGCTCATGTTCATTTTCTGACTGACCAACACCCCCAAGTCCCTCTCCTTGGGCTGCTCTGAATCTTTTCTCCGCTCAACCTGTAGCTGTGCCTGGGACTGCTCCCACCCAGGTGTACGATCTTGCTCTTCTCATGGTTAAACTTCATGAGGTTGGCATCAGCTCACCTCACAAGCGTGTCAAGGTCCCTCTGGATGGCATTCCTTCCCTCTAGCCTATCAACCAAACCACACAGCCTGGTGTCATCGGCAAACTTGCTGAGGGCGTACTCAAACCCACTGTCCGTGTCACCGACAAAGATGTTAAGACTGGTCCCAGCACGGATCACTGAGGGACACCACTCATTACTGGTCTCCAGGCGGACATTGAGCCGTTGACCACAACTCTTTGTGTGTGTCTATCCAGCCAGTTCTTTATCCACCAAGTGGTCCACCTATCAAATTGATGACACTCCATTTTAGAGACAAGGATGTTGTGTGGGACAGTGTCAAACGCTTTGCACAAGTCCAGGTAGATGACGTCAACTGCTCCACCCCTGTCCATCATTTTTGTAGGCCCGTTATAGAAGGCCACCAAATTGGTCAGGCAGGATTTCCCCTTAGTGAAGCCATGCTGGCTGTCACCAAGCACCTTGTTGTTTTTCGTGTGCCATAGCATGCCTTCCAAGAGAATCTGCTCCCAGATTTTGCCAGGCACAGAGGTGAGACTGACTGGTCTGTAATTCCCCAGGTCATCCATCTTCCCCTTCTTGAAAATGGGGGTTATATTTCCTTTTTTCCAGTGATCAGGAACTTGTCCTGACTGCCAGGATTTTTCAAATATGATGGCCAGTGGCTTAGCAACTTCATTCGCCAGCTGCTTCGGGACCCATGGATGGATTTCATCAGGTCCCATGGACTTGTGTACATTCAGGTTCTTAAGATGGTCTCGAACCAGATCCTCATGTACAGTGGGCCCAAGGTCTAGGTTTTCACAGTCCCTGCGTCTGCCTTCCAAGACTCGGGTGCTGCGGTCAGAGCCTTTGCCAGTGACGACCGAGGCAAAGAAGTCATTCAGAACCTCAGTCTTCTCCAAGTCCTGTGTAGCCAGTTCTCCCGAAAGTTTCCGGAGGGGGCCTACATTGTCCTTAGTCTGTTTTTTAGCTGCTACATACCTATAAAATCCCTTCCTCTTATCTTTAACATCCCTTGCCAAGTTTAGCTCCAATTGGGCCTTAGCTTTCCTACCTTGGTCCCTAGCTTCCCAGACAACATCCCTGTATTCATCCCAGGCCACCTGTCCTTGTTTCCACCTTTTATAAGCCTCTTTTTTCCTGTGAATTTTTCTCAGCAGCTCCTTATCCATCCCAGGAGGTCTCCTGGCCCTCCTGCTGCACTTCCTTCTAGTCAGGATGCAACACTCCTGAGCTTGTAGCAGGTGATCCTTGAATATTAACCAAGAGTCTAACATCTAGTTTAGGTCATTCTTTGCCGAGAAAGGTTAGACCAGATCCAACCTTGAGGTCCCTTCCAACCTGGGATTCATGATTCTATGACCTGTCTTTGGTGTTTTAAAGGTAGATTAAAGAGGAAGGTGTGATGCCTGTTGGTTCTGATGTCCTTAGTCACGGTGGGAAGGGCATTGTACACCAGCAGCTGCTTCACCCCACTAATATGTCCCCACCAGCCAGGACTAACGTGCCTAGCTACTTTGCAGACACCAATATTGAAGTTCCTCTTTGATTTATAACACTTTGGGGAGAAATCAGCACACATGGTGGGTTGGAGTGATTTAATTTCCTCTGCTTGACACAGTCACAGCACTTTCCTGTCCCACTGTTTTTAATTTCCACTCTAGTTTTTGTATGTTCATACTGCTCTGGGGTGACTGATTGCATGTTACTGTCACACAATCCCCTGAGGAATTAATCTTTTTCTGATGGTGTCAGTGAAAAAGCAGAGGGATTTCAATGGAGCTACCAGAACTCATGCAGCTGGACCGTGCTCACATGGTGCTTTACGCCGGTGTTGAGCAGACCAAGAGGCACCTTGGGTCAGAAGCAAGAGGGAGATGGTCTCGCAGCTGTGTTTGCTGCTCTGTGATCTGTACAGAGCCTGTCTGGATGAGCACTCCATTAATTATCTTCATCAGCTGACAACGGGTCCAGACTCAATGAGGTTGCTCTCCATGGGCTCCTGGCTGTAGCATCCGCAGCTCCCCTTGCTCTGCTGCGCTGCCTGTGTGCTTCTCCCAGAAAGCTGGAATTTGTTTACCCTGCACCAATTCATCTTATTTCCAGTTTAAAGTACATGGGTTACAACAAAATAATTGGCAGCCTGCTGATTAATATTACAGCCGACAGAATGAAAATGGGCTGCAAGCTCAAAGCGCTGAGGAAAGCTAGAATTTGGTGAGCAATGTGCAACAGAAAGAAGACTGCGAGGCAAGCAACACTCTTTTCCTCTTGCTGCCTCACACAGGAAACCTGATTCTGTTAAATCCCCTTCTCCCTACTCCACCATACAACCTTCCATCCTTTGAGGTGGTCAAGACTCAGCTGCGAGGAATCTGATCTGAGAACATGTGCTCCAAGCTGGACTGGGCGATTCCAGAGGTCCCTTCCCACATGAATTGTCCTGTGGTTCCCCGCAAGCAACTGTAACATGGGAAATTCTTACCACACAGAGCAATTCTTAAAATATTGATGAATAAAAGCAAGTTTTTTCTTCTTTCATGGGTTCTTAGATGCTCCCAAAGCCCATCAGTTGGTCTTAGCACCTCTGGAATTGTGGCCACTTTCATGCTGCTTCTTCATTTTATCGACTTTGTTATGAGAAAAAGAGTCTATTCTCTGCCTGTTGTGTGTGGGTTGGTGAAAGCATCAATGATCCATCCTAAGGTGTACTGCTGCAGGTCACTAATAGACAGGGCAACCACGTGACATGTTGTACCTTGTTCCAAGTGCTGATAAAACACTGGGAAGTGTCTAGAAAAGGCAGTATTAAACAGGATGTGCTGAATGTTCCTTGTGGGAACACTGGTGCTGGGCTGACTCCTGTCACTGAATTTCTGAGCCTCATTCATGCTGTAGGCACTTGGAGCAGGTAATGATTTAACTTCCTAAATATGCTGGAGAAGTGCTGTAATGAGAGATGCAAAAATATTATGCAAGACAAACATTTTGCAGTGTGTATAAGGGCATTGTTTTGCAGCTGGGGTGAAGTCTACACACAGACAGGGTATAAACCCCCAGTACACTCTGAACATCACCCCTGTGGGCCTCAGCTTGCTTGCCTGTCAAAGGGGTGAATTTCAGTCTCTGAATCAAATGCTGCTGTGATTAGACAGTTAAAATCCCCTCTCTCTCTGTGAACATATGGAGTGTAGGAGAAGGAGAGAGCAGAGTAAAGCAGCCTCTTCTGAAAGGTGTCTAATAGCCCAAGCCTGCAGCAGGAAAGCCAAATCTCTTACTTCCAGGACTAATGCTTCACTGTTCTGTGTTTGCCTTCCCTGTGTTTCTCACGGATTAGAGGGAGAGAGCTTGGATTAAAATCCACGTTATGGCAGAGTGAAAAAAAGAGGTTCTTACAGCTCCCATTATTGGCACATTCTTCAGGCACCAGTGCTGCCTGCTTCAATCAAGAGCGCCGGGTCCCTCCTCACCAATCATGGGAAATTAATGTAAACACTCAGGTTATTGAGAGCTTTGCTTCTCCCCTGCTTACAAAGAGACACAACTCCTCGTGCATGAAGGTGCAGCACAGGCCTGTGATTATCTATTAAAGGCTCCACAGTGTTTCATTAAGTCCCTCTTCATGTTACCATTCTGTCTCTCTTCATCCCGCATGAAAAAACGTTGTCTTGCACCCATCTCATGTTAGAGAGCAGGAGCTCCTGTCTGTGTGCATGTGCAACAACAGCACCATTATGCACCCACAAGTGCCAAAACCCTGCAATTTATGGCGCACACTTTGAGTCATGCCAACACCACATGCTTTAAGTATGGCATTTCCATTCATTACGCGTGGCAGCTTGGTGGTCATGAGGAGCTATTGCTGAGTTTAATCACCCCATTTGAATGGAGATACCCCTTTCTCTCATCAGCGTTCAGGACAGATCCTGCCAGGCTGCGGTGTTTGTTGCTGGAGTGCTGTGAGAGCTTCTGCACAATGCAAACGGAGTTTGTTTGTCACACAGAGCTGCTCTGGCAACAGGGTCCTGGAGCCAAGGTCCTGTGAGGTGCTGGGCACCACTGGGTTTTCTGAAATGCTGGTGCTATTCAGCCTCTACCAAACAAACCAGCCCTTGAAAAGAAAATATCATTTATTATGTGCATTGACATACACTTACTGCTTCAGTGCAAGGACCATCGAGTCAGTGCAGAGACCATCACCACATGGTTCATGGCAATAAAACCTTGAAGCAATATGCCAGTCAGTAGATGTTTGAGAAAATCTTTGCCCAAGAACCCCCACTTTGCCCCAGCAAGCTCTTCCAAGAGCAAGGTCCTGCCCCTATGTCAGGGCAATCCCCAGCACAAACACAGGCTGGGGAAGAGGGCATGGAGCATCTTGAGGAGAAGGACTTGGGGTGTTGGCTGAGGAGAAGCTCCTCATGACCCAGCTTCAGTGACTGCTTGAGCCCAGAACCCCCCCCGTGTGTGGGGCTGCACCCCCAGAGCGTGAGCAGCAGCTCAGGGAGGGGATCCTGCCCCTCTGCTGTGCTCTGTGAGACCCCCCCTGCAGCCCTGATCCAGCTCTGGGGCAGCAGCACAAGAGGGACCTGGAGCTGTTGGAGCGAGGCCAGAGGAGGCCATGGAGCTGCTGCGAGGGCTGGAGCAGCTCTGCTCTGGAGCCAGGCTGAGAGAGCTGGGCTGGGCAGCCTGGACAAGAGAAGGCTCCTGAAGGGGACACCTGAGAGCAGCTCCAGGGCCTAAAGGGGCTGCAGGAAAGCTGGAGAGGGGCTTGGGACAAGGGCCTGTAGGGACAGGACAAGGGGAATGGCTTGAACCTGCCAGAACAGGGGAGACTGAGCTGAGCTCTGAGGCAGAAGCTGTTCCCTGGGAGGGTGCTGAGGCGCTGGCACAGGGTGCCCAGAGCAGCTGTGGCTGCCCCATCCCTGCAGTGCTCAAGGCCAGGCTGGACACAGGGGCTTGGAGCAGCTGCTCCAGTGGAAGGGGTCCCTACCTGTGGCAGGGGTTGGAACTGGAGGAGCTTTAAAGTCCCTTCCAACCCAAACCAGTCGGGGGTTCTATGATACATAACACCAAAGGATGAGAATTTGGGGTTATAAGGGTAAATCCCGAGAGGACTGCCTTGAGTAGCACAACACCTCTACAAGAGCGTGAAATGGCTTTAAGTGCCCACAGTTCTTTGTCTTCCATGCTACAGCTTCATTCTTGCCCTATACATGCAAGGGAGTGTTTATAGTTTGCTTTACATACACTGAACAAGCGTCCTCACCACAGATCACCTCCAGCCATCTCCCTCCAGCCACATCTCCCCTGTCACACACAGCCGCACCCCACGGCGAATACAGGGGACCTGTACATCCGTGAAGGGCAGACTTCACCCCACACGGGTGCAGCTGGGAAGGCTCCTTCAGGGACCCCCACATCCTGCAGCCCTCACGACACCCCGCTCCCAGCTCCCCTCACAGAGCCCGGCACCGGGTTGCGGCTCCTATCGCCCCTCTCGACGGACGGGAGGAGGCTGTCCCCGCTCCGGCCCCGTCCCTCACCACCGCTACGGAGTGCGGGCCCGGCCCGGACACCTCCCGGCACCGCCGCTGCGCCGCCATGGCCGCCCGGCCGCCTCAGCCGTTGCTAGAGCGACGCGCGGCGGTGGATGTGGCGTCATGGCGCAGCCACGGTGAGGGGCTCGGGAGCTGTAATGGCGGCCTGAGGTGACCCGCAGCCCAGCGGCGCTGCCGTGTGGTGCCGCAGCCCTGCAGCCTCTCACAGCCCCCCACAAAGTCCGTTTCTCTCAGCTGTAGAGGTACGGGTGTAATGAGGGGGCTGATCGATGGTTGGACAGTCGCATGCAGCTCAGTGTCTCGATGCACACCAGTGACAAATGGTGTCCCTCAGGGGTCTGTACTGGGACCAGTGCTGTTTAGTATCTTCATCAACAACATAGTGGGATCGAGCGCACTGTCACAAGCATGCAGGTGACACACCCGAGGTAAGGGATGGGATACAGGTTGGAGAAGTGGAACCATCATGAGGTTCAATGGGCCCAGCACAGGGTCCACACTGTGAAATACGAGCTCTCTGCTCTAATCGAGATTAACAGGGGTTTATTGAGGGACAAAGTCAATAAAGCAAAAGCAACAGTGCTGGGCGCATGGCTGCAGCCGGAGGCACACTGGTTAGCGTTTGTTACAGGTTTATATACTTTCACTATTGCCTTAGTCATATACATATTGATAATTCCTGCATATAGGCAGGGAATATTATAACTAAATCCAGGAACTTATTACCATAAGTCTCTTGGCATCTGTGCACTGCTCTGCAGTGATTGTGGGCAGGGTCTTGAGGATGAACTAAGCAGTCTTTCTCTTGTGAGCAGGGGTCTTCAAGATGAAGTAAGCAGTCTTCCTCGCAGTGTACTTTTCACCTTTGGCACGGTTGGATGCCCCAGTAATCACCAATTAGCTGAAACCAGCCATATCTGCAAGTTTCTGGTAGCTGGCAAAGATTTAGAACAGGGTGACCTTCCACAAAATTTGGTGCAGGAGGGGCAGACAAGGAGTATCCCAAGCTAGCAGATGTTGGGGAGGCTCTGTCTCTGAACTAACTGATAAGTAGAAGGCTGGTGTGAAGTCATTCAGTCATGTTTAGTGGGTCCCCTAAATTCCAAAGACTTACAGCACAGACTTTGTTCTTTATCTTCGACCTAAGTTAAGCTGAAAGTACTTTAACCCTACGTTTTCCAGGCACTAGCTTTTATCAAGCCTCCCCCCCCCCCCCCTTTTTTTTCTTTTTACTTGACTCCATTTTGCTCGAGTTCTGGCCATTTTCAACTTTGTGAACCCATACAGTTATATCCACATAGCAGCACCAATGATTGCCAAAAGCAAATACGTTTATGTGTTTATTGCAGCCCCCTGGGTCAGGCAACCCCCAGTATCAAGACAGGCTGGGGGATGGAGGAATGGAGAGTAGCCCTGAGGAGAAGAACTTGGGGTGCTGGATGAGCAGAAGCTCCCCATGACCCAGCTTCAGTGAGTGCTGGAGCCCAGAGCCCCCCGTGTGTGGGGCTGCACCCCCAGAGCATGAGCAGCAGCTCAGGGAGGGGATCCTGCCCCTCTGCTGTGCTTTGGGCAGACCCCCCCCTGCAGCCCTGATCCAGCTCTGGGGCAGCAGCACAATGATCAGAGGGGTGAAGCTGATCTGCTGTGAGAAAAGGCTGAGACAGCTGGGCTTGTTCAGCCTGGATGAAGACGACTCAGGGAGACCTTATTGTGGCACTCCAGTTCTTAGAAAGAGCCTATTAAGAAGTATGGGGAGAGACTTTTTAGCAGGGCCTGTTGTGATAAAACGAGGGGTGATGGTTTTAACTTAGAGAGGGGACATTCATGATGGATATGAGAAAAAATTCTTCACAGTGTGAGTGGTAAAAACTGGCACAGGTTACCCAGAGCATTGGCAGTTGCAGCATCCCTGGAGATATTCAAGGCTGGATGTGGTTCTGGGGTACCTGATCTAGTGGAAGGTGTCCCTGCTCACTGCATGGGGGTTGGACTGGATGAGCTTTTGAAGGTCCCTTACAACCCAAACCATTCTATGAGTCTACGATTCAGAGGGTGACAGAGCCCAGACCCTGGATCCCCTCAGAGCACAGTGCCTGGCTGGGAAGGGCTAAGGACATCTAGTGAGGGGAGAGCTTGCACAGACGGGTACAAGAGTGAGAAAGTTTTGCATTAATATGTGCATAAACCAAAGGTTGAGTTTAATGGCAAGAATGGGCTCCCTGTGCCTGTGGGTTGGTGGTAGCTGTGTGAGCCCCACAGCATCAGCTCCTGGTCAGGGAGGGCAGTCACCTCTGAGGCCTCCTGTGGTCCATGTCCTGCTGATGGACAGGTGCCGGAGCTGCCTGGGGTGGAGGGAAATGGGAATTAAAACAGTGACTGTGGATCAGAGATTGCTTCAAGTTAATTGCCCACAAAGAAGGAAAAAGCTGTTGCTCTGTCTGCCAAGAACTTCTCTTTCTTGCTGAAAATCAGGACTTGGCTGATGACAAGTTGGAAAAATTATCCAAAGGAGGAGAGGTCAGTGTTTAAAGCTGACTGTAAAGCTTGTTGTCATCCAGCTGAAATATGCCATGCAGTTACTTTAGGTATGGGTCCCAGGATCCTTGCACAATCAGACAAAGTGCTGTGTTACACAGCATGTATACACTGTGTTTCACACACATATATTATGCCACCACAGCAGTGCTTGAACTGCCATCTCTTTATTTCAGTAGAGACTTATGCTACCATTCTACTGTAAGTTAATCTTGGAGATGTTTAGGAGATGTAAACAACTTCACACCAGGGAACTGTGGACTCTCCCCCTGAAAACTCATATTTAAGGGCTGGGAGGGATGAATTTCTTGGTATGTTACAGTTTTGTCTGAGGTTTTATGAAGTAATGAGAAAACTGTTGACTCCATGGAAATAGAGTAATGCAGCAGCTAGGGATGACTTGAAAATCCAGTGGCAAATGGCAAGCATAAAACTTGTAGTACAACAAAGCAGCAAGGGAGCCAGAAAGAGTAATTCCCCTTGCCATGGGTGCTGCCTGGTGGGGTTATAAAACAATACATTACTTATGGAGGAAATAGTGTGCAAACCTTTCTGAGCAAAGGATTTGCCTCTCAAGTAAGTAAGAAATCCAAAGACAAAGAAACTCTTTTGCTTGGGTTATGCAGCTGTAATTGAGACCAGCATTGCTGGGGCTTCATTCTAGATATAGGGGGGAAGGGAACCTCACAGTAGTGGCAAATAATTGCAGATGGTTTCCTAATCTCTCATGTGGAAAATCAAAACTGCTGAAAAGATGACAGCACCCTAGTGAATGTTGTTTCTGGATGTGAAGGCAAAACATCAGCACCTGGTGTTTTGTGGGGAGAGGTGTTTTGACTTGAATCACTGCTATGCAAGGATACTGGTGGATAAAAAGTGGTTTTCAAGGCCCAGATTTAAATAAAACAGTGAGCTGATTATCTAAGGAAGAACTAAAAGGGAGTGTTTCAGGATGTGTTTCTATGAACATTGATAGTTCTGCTAGCACATATTTGTTGTAGTTTGCTGCAGAAAAATATTACTGTCACTCTAAGCTATGCTATTAACCTTTTCTCGTAAAAAGCTTATAATATGGGACAAAATCAAATCAGTTCAAATTTTGTGCTGTGGAAGATACTAGTGCTGGTAATGGGAAAGGCCTGACAGATATGGGAGAAATGCCATTGTCCATCATATTTGAAAAATCCTGGCAGTCGGGTGAGGTTCCTGATGGCTGGAAAAAGGGAATATAACCCCCATTTTCAAGAAGGGGAAAATGGATGACCCGGGGAATTACAGACCAGTCAGTCTCACCTCTGTGCCTGGCAAAATCTGGGAGCAGATTCTCCTGCAAGGCATGCTAAGGCACAGGAAGAACAACAAGGTGCTTGGTGACAGCCAGCATGGTTTCACTAAGGGGAAATCCTGCCTGACCAATTTGGTGGCCTTCTATGATGGGGCTACAGAACTGATGGACAGGGGTAGAGGCTTTGAGGACCACAGGATGGCTTCAGGGCAGACTGGGACCTGAGGAGCAACAAGAGGGCTGCAGGAGGTTCATCTGGGCAACATGTTCCCCTTATGGTGACTAGTCTGAGTTTCCTAAGCCTGTGCTGGAGACCTCAGTGTCTGCACAGGTCTCCTGGATGTCTGAGCAGGGAAAAACACCAAGGAAAGTAGCAAAAAGTTCCCACTGGCAAAAAGGGAACTCTGAGAGGTAGGAGCTGGGCCAACATGCTTCTACACAGTGCCACATCAGGTTTGAGATCCACCTCTACATCTCACCCCTTGGCACCATCATCAGAACACAAGATGCTTCCCAGCTTTTTGGCACTACGAGCTGAAATCCCCAGGGTTGCTGAGACCAGGTAGGGCTGGATGGGAGGTGGTGCTGGCTCCCACACTGAGCTTCTTGGCTTACTCTACATGCAGTGGAAGGAAACCAAGTTTTGCCTCATCAGCTTAATTAGCAATATTAGTACAGTTCTAGAAGCACTGAAAGGGAAAATGCAAAGCATGAGACTAAAAGGGGAGAAAGAGCCCCATTTTATCTCATGAGCAAAGGGATGGCCTTCATGGTGCTCCTGGCTACATCTCAGTCCCTGATGAGTGATGACCCTGCAGCATCTCCTGCAATTAGAGGGCGGAGACAGAATCACCCCTAAAAGGATGGCCCCAGAGCATTCAGGCTGTGTTCCTGCCTTTGCTCTAAGGGCTGGGTCCCTCTCATTGAACCACCCTGGGAAAAGCTGGTGGTGAATACAGGGACATGCACCACGGCTAAGAGACCAGCAGGCAACACGCTCCCACTGGGGCAGGGGTAACCAAGTGGGAGTTCCAGGATTCACCATCACCAATCCCAGTATTTTCCTCTTCTCTTCTTGGGTCTCCGTGTCTATTGTAATGAAAAAGTATTATTTCAGTGGCCTAATGAAAATAGCTGCTCAGACCAACAGTGGTGGTAAAACCAGCAATGATGCTTTCTGGCAGCAGATGATGGAAACTGTGGTCTATTTTCATGTGCTCATGTGCTCGATAGAGGGTTTTATTGGGGTGCTGGAAGAGAGTAGGACACAAAGGGACAGTAGTTTTAAGAGATCTGAGTGCTATCTTTATTCCCATCTATTTCCCACCTCCTGTCCATCCTAGTTTAAGGCTGGGAAAGCTTTGGGGAACTTTCAGAAAGCACATACTAACATTGATCTCTGTTGGAAAACTCTCCTGTACTGCAGACCATAAATCCCATCAATTTAGTAAATATGAGCAAGGTCAAACTCATCATTGAAACATGCAGCATGGACAGAGGGAAGGGTCAGGAGCTCTCATGTTGCCCCCGATCCAGTCACCCAGCCCTTCAGTTGCCTGGGCATGGCTGGGACACCAGGGAAGGGAAACAGTCACTTATAAAGAGAACTATACAAGCAAACTGGTAATAAAACAAATCAATCACATACAACCAAACCAAGCACAAACACAGGTTGCAGCAGAGGATATGGAGCAGCCTGACAAGAAGGACTTGGTGTGTTGGGTGAGGAGAAGCTCCTCATGACCCAGCTTCAGTGAGTGCTGGAGCCCAGAACCCCCCCCGTGTGTGGGGCTGCACCCCCAGAGCGTGAGCAGCAGCTCAGGGAGGGAATCCTGCCCCTCTGCTGTGCTCTGGGGAGACCCCCCCTGCAGCCCTGATCCAGCTCTGGGGCAGCAGCACAAGAGGGACCTGGAGCTGTTGGAGCGAGGCCAGAGGAGGCCATGGAGCTGCTGCGAGGGCTGGAGCAGCTCTGCTCTGGAGCCAGGCTGAGAGAGCTGGGCTGGGGCAGCCTGGACAAGAGAAGGCTCCTGAAGGGGACACCTGAGAGCAGCTCCAGTGCCTAAAGGGGCTGCAGGAAAGCTGGAGAGGGGCTTGGGACAAGGGCCTGTAGGGACAGGACAAGGGGAATGGCTTGAACCTGCCAGAACAGGGGAGACTGAGCTGAGCTCTTAGGCAGAAGCTGTTCCCTGGGAGGGTGCTGAGGTGCTGGCACAGGGTGCCCAGAGCAGCTGTGGCTGCCCCATCCCTGGCAGTGTTCAAGGCCAGGTTGGAGCAGTTTGTGATTCTATGAAATCCCAAAAAAAACACTGTGCATATAAGAATAATGCAGGAAATGTAGAGACTTGTTACCTCTTCATGAACACTGAGCAGATTTTACAGTTTCCATTTACCTCTCACTTGCTTTTTCACTGAAGGCAGCTGCAGCCTCTGCACAGATGCAGAGATTTCATAATCAGGACCCCTTATCCCATAAAATAGTAGGATGAGGGAATTAAGAAGTTTGCTTCTATTCTTCCATTCTGTCTCTCTCGTTCACCACTCTAGGCAAGGTAAGCATTTCTCCTTGTCTTGCTGCTGGGATCTGCACTCACCTTTCTGCTCCCTTCACTGCTCTAAAGCCAAGGGGAGCTCTGTGTACCCTTGCATGAGCTCTCCATGCCATCTCCCAGCATTTCCCAGCCCAAGCCCTGCCCACGACATTGTGATGAGCTTTTCTTTTTCACCAAGCCCTCTCAAAGCAGCATCGGTCTCTCTACCTGCATGAATTCATTAAAGCTCAAGCTTTGTAGCAAGATGTCTGTTATTAACAGGGCACCACATGTGCTAATTAAAGGAGAATAACAGCCATCTCTCTCTGAAACACTTTGTAAAGGGATGGGTCCTGCAAACCATCACATCTTTACAGCCTTTTCAACTGGTGTCAAGATTAAACGTAAAGCAGGAGGGGTTCAGCAGGGGCTGTGTTCATCGTACAGGCTTGGCTCATTGATTCCTGCATTGGGTGGGTCTGGTGGGAGCAGGATGAGATTCATTTTGTGTTCTGTCTCCTCACTCCAGCATGCCTCCCTTCCTCCCCAGCATCAAGAGCCTTTCAAATGCCCTCTGTCTCTTCCTCACTGCTCCCAGTACCACAGCAGCATCTTCCCCACCGAGCACAGCAGAAGCCATATCTGACCTAGAGGAGCCAAGCAGAGCTGCAGAGACCCCACTGTGGAGGGTGCAGAGAACCGAGGATGGGGAGTTTGGTTCCCATTGTTCCCGGGATGGACTTGCATGTCCTTAGGGAATCTCTCCAAGCTTTAGTCACAGTAATGGAGTTAGTGAAGCAGAGGGAAGTATGGACAAACCTCCCATAGCTCGTGGCCTCCAGGCCAGTGGCTGCTTCAAGGCTGAAATGTAATGAGTTCTTCCCACGAATAAACACGGGCTCCTGCTGCTCAGTTCTGCAGGAACATCCTGCAGAGAGCCCCAGGGAGGGTCACTCTCTGGGGCTGAACACAGGTAAAGGCAACGCTCTGGTCTTGGCAAACAGCCTCTTCCCTTCCCTCCTGCAGCTATGAGCTATGGGATCTGGTTATGTGCTTTGCAATGCCTTGCATTGCCCAGGAGTATGAAGTTCCTATCACAGCCGTGGGAAGCTTTATGCCCTGTTCTTTCCTGAGGCTCTCCACACACTCTGATGCCAAAGGGCTGTGCTCTGCACCAGCCTTCCCAGAAGAACAAGCACACCAGTCAGTTGCCAGCACATATAATAAATGATCAGAGCAATGCAGAGATATTCCAGCTGCTCCAGCCAATGAGCTGTCTTCATTTAGAGCTCGGCAAAGATGCCTTTATCCAAACACCCTTAGCATGGGGAACAGAAATTCGACATGTGTGCACATCTGCGGGGGTATGATATAATGGGCATCACACAGAAACATGGTGAGATGGCTCCTATGACTGGAGTGTTGGAATGGA
The DNA here is from genome assembly GCF_012275295.1 of Melopsittacus undulatus. Taxonomy (NCBI): domain Eukaryota; kingdom Metazoa; phylum Chordata; class Aves; order Psittaciformes; family Psittaculidae; genus Melopsittacus; species Melopsittacus undulatus. The sequence goes on along the minus strand of NW_022994100.1, from coordinate 117,941 downwards.
AGGTTACAGGCTCTTTAGAAAAGACAGGCCCAGCAGGCGGAGACGGGGATTTGCCATTTATGTTAGGGATAGGCTGGAGAGTATGGAACTCTGCCTGGGGACAGGTGAGCAGTTAACAGACAGTTTGTGGGTCAGGGTTAAGGGGAAGACAATGATGGGAGACATTACTGTGGGGATCTGTTACAGGCCAACTGATCAAGAGGAACCTGTGGATGAAGTGCTCTATAGACAGATAGGAACAGCCTCATGCTCACAGGCCCTTGCTCTCATGTGGGACTTCAACCACCCTGATACCTGCTGGAGCAACGAAACGGCCCAGCACAAGCAATCCAGGAGGTTCCTCGACTGTGTGGAAGACAAATTCCTCCTGCAAGTAACAGAGGAGCTGACAAGGAGAGGTGCCCTGCTTGACGTTGTGCTCACCAACAGGGAAGGGCTGGTTGGAAATGTGATGCTCCAGGGCAGCCTTGGTTGTAGTGATCAAGAGATGGTTGAATTTGAGATCCTCAGGACAGTGAGAAGAGTGTGCAGCAAGCTCACTGCCCTGGACTTCAAGAGAGGAGACTTTGGCCTCTTCAGGAACCTGCTTAGCAAGGTTCCATGGGATATAGAATCATAGAATCATAGAATAGTTAGGATTGGAAAGGACCTCAAGATCATCCAGTTCCAACCCCCCTGCCATGGGCAGGGACACCTCACATTAACCATATCACCCAAGGCTTCATCCAACCTGGTCTTGAACACTGCCAGGGATGGAGCATTCACTACCTCCCTGGGCAACCCATTCCAGTGCCTCACCACCCTAACAGGAAAGAATTTCTTCCTTATATCCAGTCTAAACCTCTGCTGTTTAAGTTTCAACCCGTTACCCCTTGTCCTATCACCCTAGAGGGCAGGGGGGCCCAAGACTCATGGTTAATATTCAAGGATCACCTGCTACAAGCTCAGAAATATTGCATCCCAAAGTAGAAGGAAGTGCAGCAGGAGGGCCAGGAGACCCCATTGGATGGATAAGGAGCTGCTGTGGAAACTCTGAGGGAAAAAATAGGCTCATAAAAGGTGGAAGCAAGGACAGGTGGCCTGGGAAGAATACAGGGATATTGTTCGGGAAGCTAGGGACCAGGTTAGGAAAGACAAGGGCCACTTAGAATTAAAATTGGCTAGGGATGTAAACGATAACAGGAAGGGATTCCATAAGTACATGGCAAATAAAGAAGAGACTAGGGACAATGTAGGCCCATCCAGAAGCTATCGGGAGAGCTGGCTACCCTGGATTTGGAGAAGCCTGAGGTTCTTAATGACTTCTTTGCCTCCGTCTTCACTGGCAAATGTTCTGACCACACCACCCAAATCTTAGAAGGCAGATGCAGGGACTGTGAGAATAATGACCCTAGGCCCACTGTAGGAGAGAGAGGATCTGGTTCGAGACCATCTTAAAAACCTGAACGTACACAAGGGGTAACGGGTTGAAACTTAAACAGCAGAGGTTTAGATTGGATATAAAGAAGAAATTCTTTCCTGTGAGGGTGCTGAGGCACTGGAATGGGTTGCCCAGGGAATTGGTGAATGCTCCATCCCTGGCAGTGTTCAAGGGAGGGTTGGATAGAGCCTGGGGTGGCAGGGTTTAGTGTGAAGTGTCCCTGGCCCTGGCCAGGGGGGTTGGAACTGGATGATCTTAAGGTCCTTTCCAACCCTGACTATTCTGTGATTCTAAGTCTCATTGTCTCAGCTCTTTTCCTCTCTAGAGGATGCATCTTGCTGAGCACACTCCTTGGTTGAACTTGCAAACAAATTTGTCCTGTAAATTCCTTTTAATGTTCTGGCTTTGTTACTTTCTATTTAACTGACCATCCTTTTAATAAGAAAATCCTATATTGGTTCACATTAATACACTAAATGACAACATCAAAACTCTGAAATTGGATGGTGCTGGGAGAAAACCTCAAAACCAGCAACAGCAGTCCCAGAAATTCTCAAAATAACAGGCCCTGCTTTTTAATCTCACAGGTGGCAGTTTGGCTCCTGTGCTGCATTTTGTTTAGGTATGGCCAAGGAGAAAGCAGCCTAAACTGATAAATACAAGGAACACAAACCTCTGTTCTCAGCCGTCATGGAGGCTCAACTTAGTAGAACAAAGAAATGCTGGTGGGAAACTGCTCTGGGAGAATCTGCCTGTTAAAGCCTTTGCTTTCTTTTAGCTCAACGGCAACAAGAAGTTAAGTTTTTAAACAATTGAAGATTTCTGGGCAGCTACAGCTTCTCTGGTCAACATGGGCCTGGGCCTCAGCAGCCTCACAGTAAAGAACTTCCTAATGTCTGATTTAAATTTCCCCTCTTTCAGTTGAAAACCATTCTCTGTTGTCCCTTCACCACATGCTCTTGTCAAAAGCCCCACACTACAGGCCCTTGTCCCAAACCCCCTCCCCAGGTTTCTTTTAGGGCCCCTTTAGGCACTGGAGCTGCTCTCAGGTCTCCCCTTCAGGAGCCTTCTCTTTGCAGGCTGCCCCAGCCTGGCTCTCTCAGCCTGGCTCCAGAGGCTGGAGGTGTTCTGGGCCAGGCTGGATGGGGCTTGGAGCAAGCTGCTCTCGTGGAAGGTGTCCCAGCTCCTGGCAAAGCCCCTTCAAGCCAAACCATTCCAGCATAATATGGTTCTTATGGTCATATGTTGTAATTCGAGTTACTGCACAGGTGTTTGGTGCAAGACAACTAACAAGAAAGTTAAAATCTAGAACCAATATTTGAGGGAGCACAGTGTACAGTTCTGGTGTCCTCAACATAGAAAGGACATGGAGCTGTTGGAACAAGCCCAGAGGAGGCCACGAGGATGATCAGGGGGGACTGCAGCACCTCTTTTATGGAGACAAGCTGTGAAGGTTGGGGCTGTTCAGCCTGGAGAAGAGAAGGTTGTGTGGAGACCTCAGAGCAGCCTTCCAGTATCTGAATGGGGCTATAGGGATGCTGGGGATGGACTGTTCATTAGGGACTGTAGTGATAGGACAAGGGGGAAAAGGTTAAAACTTAAACAGGGGAAGTTTAGATTGGATCTAAGGAACTTCTTTACTGTAAGGGTAGTGAGGCACTGGAATGGGTTACCCAGGGAATTTGTGAATGCTCCATCCCTGGCAGTGTGCAAGGGAGGGTTGGAGAGAGCCTGGGGTGGCAGGGTTTAGTGTGAGGTGTCCCTGGCCCTGGCCAGGGGGGTTGGAACTAAGTGAACTTAAGCTCCTTTCCAACCCAAACTGTTCTGTGACTCTTTGATTCTGTGACAATTGCTTGTTAAACAGGGCCTTTGGTTCTCCCCTCCCCTTTACTGATGCCTTTATTGTGTGCCGACAGAAATACAGCCTATGTATGTCCAGTTAGTGTACAAGTTGGATAATTAGATGTATACGGTGTGAAAGATGGGAATCTCAGAACACAACACCTCAGTGTGGTTGTGCAGACAGGACTGCTGGTGGGGTTTGTGCTGGCTCCCGTGTGCCACTGAAGATGTGATTGCTTTCGGCTGCTCAGTATGTTAGAATTCTGTGTGGTTGTAGGGGCCAGCTTCAGTAACTTAGTTACTGTCAGTGCAAGTCCTTCTGTGCTGGTTTTCCTTTCTTCTTACAGGTCTGCTGAATGCAGTCAGTGCTTGGAGCGCACTGCTGCTTTAAACACGGCCCTTCTTTAACTCATTTGTACGTTAATCTGTTTCTCAGTTCTTCAGGAAGGTTGGGTTATTTTTAACGTTGGAGAGAGAGCTGAGAGCTACGGTTCATTAGAGAGCTGTGGAAAAGCAGCAGAGGTTTTGCTTGGTTTTAATTTGCAGAGATAAACAGCTTCTCCTTAGCAATAAACCTTTATAGATGGAGTTGAGCAGGAAAACGAATTAGTTGGGGGTAACTTCGCCCTCTCCTGCAGAGCAAAGAAAAGGGACTAGAGTGTTTTGTGGGAGCCATACGAGTGTGTCCGTGCTGCAAACCGCTGTTTGATGAACACTGCTGTTACCGACGGCCTCGCCTTCTGTTGAAGGCCGCCATTGACTGAACGTTCATCACCCCCAGCACCGCTGCGGGGCCGCTGCTTGGGGGGGGAGGTGGGGGGGCTGCTTGCGGGCCGCTCTGCTGCTCTCCCCCCGCCGTGCCCACCTGCAGCTGCAGCGCATGCGCCAGCTCTAGACCCGCCCGCCCGAGCGCGGTTTGAAAGCGGAGCAGTCCCTGCCCAGCCGCTGTGCTCGGGAATTGCTGTGCTGGTTGCTTTGCTTGTTGTGGTGCTGCTCGGAGCCGCCGCCGCAAGGATCGCGGAGGTGAGGATCGGGGAACAGAAGGGGTCGTGCTGGGGGGCTTGGTGAGGGAGCTGGGGGTGGCCCGGGGTAATGCGGGTTAGGAGGGAGCCCCTCCCGCTTCTGCTGAGGCGCGGAGATCGGCCGGGCCCTCCTAAGTGACTAATAAGTGATGTGTGCCGGTTCGTAGCGCTGTAAAATGCAAAGGGAAGTAAACCTTTGTTTTGCGGTGTGGTGGATCCACCATGAGGGTGGTGAGCTCAGCGCTGGCACAGGGTGCCCAGAGAAGCTGTGGCTGCCCCATCCCTGGCAGTGCTCAAGGCCAGGCTGTGCGGTTCCTGAGGGAATGCTAAGGGTCCCGGGTCTCATGGCGGACGGGCGGCCGGTGTGGCAGGGCCGTGGCTGCGGGGCTGGCACGGATCTGCACATGACGAGTGTGCAGTGAGTCCAGAACCCCCCGTGTGCTGGGCTGCACCCCCAGAGCGTGAGCAGCAGCTCAGGGAGGGGATCCTGCCCCTGTGCTGTGCTCTGGGGAGACCCCCCCTGCAGCCCTGATCCAGCTCTGGGGCAGCAGCACAGAGAGCTGGGCTGGGGCAGCCTGGAGGAGAGAAGGCTCCTGAAGGGGAGACCTTAAAGGAGCTCCAGTGCCTAAAGGGGCTGCAGGAAAGCTGGAGAGGGGCTTGGGACAAGGGCCTGTAGGGACAGGCCAAGGGGAATAGCTTGAACCTGCCAGAACAGGGGAGACTGAGCTCTTAGGCAGAAGCTGTTCCCTGTGAGGGTGCTGAGGCGCTGGCACAGGGTGCCCAGAGAAGCTGTGGCTGCCCCATCCCTGGCGGTGCTCAAGGCCGGGTTGGACACAGGGGCTTGGAGCAGCTGCTCCAGTGGAAGGGGTCCCTTCCCGTGGCAGGGGGTTGGAAATGGAGGAGCTTTAAGCTTTCTTGCAGGCAGAAGCGTTCTGGTTTTGTGCGTCCATTCTCTGCTCTGGCAGGCAGGAGCATGTTGGTGTTGTTGTGTTTTTGTTGGTGGTGGTTGTTTTTTTTTGGTGGGTTTTGTTTGTTTGTTTAATTATTAAAAAAACCTGCAACAAACACAGGCTTTTGAAATATTGATCACCTCATGATGTATCCCAGAGAGGGATTTATAGGTCTGCTCTATATAAACCACTATTTCCTGGTTTTGCAGTAAGTTTCCAACTCCTTTAGTAGTGAGCACTTTAATATAATAAAGATGTAATTCAATTTCATGAGGAATTGTATGTTAGTACACTGTGTTTATCTCCAGAGTTCAGGAAATTGCTTTGTTTGGTCTAACAACAGTCACTTTGTGCTTTTGGTGTTGTAAAATAAAAGGTAGTTACTCCATTTACTGCTTCATTTAGGTTCCTTTTGCTGCTTTGGCAGATCAGGGTCCTCTTTAAAATGCTGCTTTCATGCCTAGTGTTTGCAATTCTTTCTGAAATTACTGCATTCTTTGTTTCCCTTCAGAGTGATGGCAGAGAGTTCTGAATCTTCTTGCTCGCAAAGGTTGCTCTCAGACCTGGACACTTTAGATGCTGAAAGGGAAAAGATTTCATCTTTGAAACGGTTTTTTCGATTTACACTGAAAGGTGAAAGGAACTGAAGAGTGGGTTTTGCTTTTAAGCTGTAGCAGTAGTGGGTAAAGCTTAGTGCTTTCTGGCCTTGTGCTGGAGAGAAGCCTTTATTCCCACAGCAGCTTTGAACTGTTGGCTCTATGGTTGACAGTTTGACCAGCAAATATTGCTGCTTCTTCTGGGAAGATACTGGTGTTTGGGGCACATAGACTTAGTAGATAATTGCTGCATGTGGAGGGGAGGGAAATGGGATTTTCATTTTGTGTTGGAGATGGTTTGGCTTAATGTTCTTTCTTTTTTGGCAGGTCAAAAATCATCCCTTAAGTACGTGGTTCTTAAAATAAGAAAGCAGATAGAATCCTTGCATGGTCTCCTGAAGAAAATAGGATTTGGTTGTCAAGAAAATATTGAACAGGCAACATCGCTAAAAGTAATCTTTTTTTCTTTTTTAATCCTGTTCATAGTGATACACTGGTAACCAATGTACAGGGGGGTAATATAGAGAAATTGTACAAGGGGGTTAAAGGAATTCCTTTACTTAAACAAAAGTATTGTCTGTCCTAAGTATCTGCCACTGCCACCTTGCCAAGGCATTGATTATTGCTGGAGGGGAAGAAGCAGATGCTAGTTCTGCTGACAAAAGCAGATGAAAGGTCCTGCTGATAAGCCGGGGAGAAGCAGACTGGGCGATCAGGCCTTAAGACCATGACAAAAACACGGATGTTTATTCCTACTGATAAGCAGTAGGAGAAGCAGACTGGGCGCCAACTAACCCTAAATCCATGTCTGAAGATTAAAAGGTAAAAAGGTTAAGAAGAGGAAGACTCATTTACTTCATCTTGAAGACCCCTGCCCACAGGAGGAAGACTCATTTACTTCATCCTGAGACCCCTGCCCATGATCAGAAGGGGCACTGCGCAAGTGCAAAGGACCTTCCGGCTCATTATAATACGAAGCGGGGATAGGTAATAAATATGTATAGGCGGATTGAGCAATCTCATGTCTATGTATACCTTAAGAGAATAAGTGTAAAGGGACAACCACCCTGAGGTGTGCATGCTTTGCAGGAGCTATCCCCATGCACCTCAGCGCTGAATAAAAGCATACCTACTTTACAACTTTAACTAGTTGTGGAGTCTATCCGCGCATCAATTTGGCGAGCCAGCCAGGAGGCCTCTGTCCGGCTGCAGGATCGGCCAAGGGGTGGACATCCTCGGCGCCACAGGCTGTTTGCCTGGAGGACCTCCACTTCTCGTCTGCTCACTGCGGGGACAGACAACAACCTGTGCCGGCTGCGGAGAAACGGTATGTTTGGGGTTTTGGTGATTTGGGTTTTGGTAATTTAGGTTTTGGTAATTTAGGTGGCCTGTAAGGCGTACGCGTGGCCCGGGGCGCGCAGAGACGTCTGGCGCACAGCGAAGTTCCCCTTGGTTGGTATGGCTTGCAAGCGGGGGGCTCGCCGACCGATAGAGCGGCTGCTAGCGATCCTGGGAGCGGATCGGGTGAGCCCGGGTTTTCGCTGTATCCCAAGTTTTGGGAGCCAGGACGGACCTGCTAGGGGGGCAGGTGAAGGGTAAGCGAACCCACCAGGTTTCTGCTGTATCTCAAATTCTGAGAACCGTGAGGATGGTAAGCGGAACCATAGTATGAGTGGGGGATCCCATGTGTAACTTTGTGTTTCTGTGTGACTGAGACGTAGCATAGCTACGAAGCGAGTGTGGAGTCCCAATCCGCGGTTCCGTGTCTCCGCGAGGAGAGCGGCCGGAGACGGACGAAGTGTCTATGTTTTGTGGTCCTGTCTCTGTCCTGTGTATAAGATTAAAAGAAAAAAAAAAAAAGAGAGAAAAAAACACAAACTGGAAAAAAAAAATTGTAAAAAATGTAAAAAAAAAATTTAAGAGGCATGATTGCAAAGGTTTTCTGTAACTGAAACTTGTGTAGGTGCTCTCATATTTTCATAAGTGCATTTGCAGAGCACTGAGAAGCTATAGAGATCTGTAAAAGATTGACTGAAATGGGAGCCGGTCAAAACAAGGAAATTCTGAGGAAAAGCCCATTGGGTTACATTTTGGCTCATTAGAAAGAACTGAGAGGATCTTCTGGGGCCTCTGTAAACAAGAAAACGTTGGTAAAATATTGTAACCAATGCTGACCTTCATATACTTTGGAAGATGAAGGAAAATGGCCCAAAAATGGAACTTTGAATTATGATACATTGTTATAATTAATGTTGTTTTGAGGTGACAAGGAAAATGGAATGTATGCAGATGTGACAGTGCAAAATTAATATACCTCTTCCTGATCCCTTAATTTTTGCTTTGGAAAAGAACAGGAAAAACTAAAAGCTAATGAAATGTTGTTCAGATTGTGATACTGGGGAAAGATGTTTAAAGTTAAGGAGGGAGCTCGAGCAGCTCCTGTGTTTGAGTATGGGATGGGTGCCGGGATTGACAAACAAGTGGAAACAGACATGTTGATAAATGCGGACTGGGAGTAAAGGAGGAAACATGGAAAGTGGATAAAAAAGAAAGCGGTTGCTTTGAAACTGGTGGAGAAGGAATGTTGAGCAGAGGTGGGGGAGTAGGCTCTTCTGTGGAACCAGATCGGTGTGTGTGCTATGGGGAGTCTGGACCCTGGAAGTGAGACTGCCTGGAGGGGAGTGCCATGGGGCGGCTGCAGTGAATGAATTAGAACTAAAATGGCATAAAAGCTGAAAAAGAAGAGAGTTTATCCCCTCGTTGGGAGGGACCATTTCTTGTTCTTTTAACTACAGAAACGGCGATAAGAACTGCTGAAAAAGGTGGACACATGCGTCATGAATAAAAGGAAAGAATGGAAAGTTGTGACTGAACCCGGAGACACCAAGCTGACCCTCAAAAGGACTTGGATAAGTAACTGAGAGAATTCATATTGACTCCTGTAAATTTGATATGGGAAATGCAGATATAGCTGAAATTATTTTAAGAGCCAAGTGTCCCAATTGTTTGAAGTATGTTATTACTGGTAAGGGAGACCACGAATAGTTTTTGAGAAATCAATTACAGTTCTTTTTGCATTCGGTGTGAAATTACCACCTCGTTGGAATAGTTGTTGTGGGGTATACCTTTAACCTACCAGAGAGGGCAAGACCGGAGGGAGTTGGTGCTGCAGCTGAAAAGGTCTGCCAAGGGCTGCAACCCCTGGGGCTGTGACCGCTGAGCACTATGATCCTGACCGGACCTCTTTTGGTGTCGGTTCTGATAGGAACCATATGGGAAAATGCCGTGGCTTCTAAAATCATTCACAACAACTGTAGTGAATGCATTACCACAACTAGACAAGGGAGAGTAACCTCTCAAATGCTGATCTACCACACCTTTTATGAATGCAAAGGAACAAAGACAGGCAGTTGCATATATAATCAAACTCAGTGAGAACAAATTCAGAAGGAAGATTAATTGGAATAAGTTATAATGAAGTTATAACCAATTCGAGTACCTCACTGTCAATAATTTTTGATGCATGTGATATTATAGATGATAATTTAGATACTAATTGTGGAAGTTTAGAGTGGAGGTGGTACTATAGTAGCCAACCAAAATATATTTGCCCAGGTGGATACCAATGTCACATAAATCCTGATGATGTACCTAGTCAAACGGCTAGATATCAGTCATCACACCTCTGTGGAAGAAAAAGATGGTCTTGTGTATGCTGGAATACTGCAGGCTGGAGATATGACTATCAATGTAAGAGCTGTACAACCCGTGCCTGCAAGCCAGTAAATTTAACTGAAATTTAACTGAAAAATTGGAAACAGAAAAAAAAAAAAGTAACTAAAATTGGGCTTAAACTGGAGAAGATCCAAATGTGATTATTAGTATTAAGATCAAAGAAAAATATAAAGAGTCAATACAACATCATGTATTATCATGAAATGGAAATTGGAGTCCAATATGAAATTCCCACAGTTGCTAAAAAAAAAAAAAAAAAAAAAAAAAAAATCTCTTTGTAAAGCATTGAATGTAACTAACTGCTGTGTTTGTGGGGGAAATAACCGGGGAGAGAGATGGCCCTGAGAGGCAATGGAGAGTAATATAAGTGACCCTGCAATCTGGAAAAATCTAAAAGGGAACAAATGGACCAGGCCAACAATGGCAGATTGACTTTACAGAACTGCCAAGGAAGGGGGGTATAGGCATGTGTTACTAAATTGAATAATAATCAAATGGTTTGCTGTCTTGGATTTAAAGGACTCTTTCTTTGCTTAATATTGGCCAAAGAAAACCAGAATTTATTGGCTTTTGAATAAGGAAAATCCTGACACAGTAAGGAAAACTCAACTAATTTGGACAGTATTACCTGAAGGGTTTAAAACCAGTCCAACAAGTTTTGATCCACCCACTCAGAGGGACTCTTACAATATGTGAATGACCTATTAATTGCTACAGGAACAAAGGAAGAATATGTCTCGTTAATGGTGGGATTGTTGAATTTTCTGGGACTGAATGATTATCAGGTATCCAGACAAAAGGCCAAACTAATTCAAACCTGAGTTTCCTACCTAGGATATGAAACAACAGGAGAACATAGAAGTTGGAACTGCTAGAAAAGAAGCCATTTATCAAACACCACGACCATCAGCCATCAAGGAGTACGTACCTGGGAATGACTGGATGATGCAGACATGGATACATGATTATGGTGTTCTGGTAAGACCACTATATGAACTGTTAAAAGAAACCTCTCTCTTTGGAATAGACTGATTCTGTAGAGGAGGGCTTTAAAACAGAGCTAATGAGAACTGCAGCTCTGTGACTTCTGGATGTGACTGAATCATTTTGGCTATATTCCTATGAAGAGGGAATAGCTTTGGTCCTTGCTCAGAAACTAGGACCCTATAAGAAGACAGTGGTGCATTTTTCAAAACAGCTGGATGAAGCAAGCAAAGGATAGCCCAGATGCCCAAGGGCTGTGGCTGCAGTTGTCATGAACATTGAAGAGGCTTGCAAATTTACCTTGGGACAAAAGATTACTGTACTAGTGTCTCATGTTGTATTAGCAGTTCTGGAACAGAAAGAAGCCCACTGGTTATCTCCTTCATGGTTTTTTTTTTTTTTGGTTTTTAAATTTAAGCTGGTGACTCTGATCAGGAAACTGGAAATAATTTGGCCAATATTGAAGCCAAACAAGAAGCTGAACAATCTAAAATCATTCTTTTAATCCCTGATGGCAAACTAACAATTGAGAAATCTAAACCTAGATATTCAGAGGATAGAAAATTGATTGAAGATCTCAAAGGACAGGAAAAAAAAGGGGGTTGGGTTCAGATACATGATGGGCGAATAGTAATTCCCTGTAATCAACTCTGGAAGATACTTCAGGAGGAACCTAATAAAACTCATTGGGGTCGCAACTCTTTGTATAAATACTTAGACAGGCAAATTGTAGGAAGGCGAAATTAGAAATCAAATTGGTACAACTGGGGAGGAAGCTACCCAGGACAGTACTGGCAAATAAATTTTCCTGAGTTACCGAGAACAGGTTACCAATATTTGTTGGTGTTAACGGATACTTTTTCAGGGTGGCCAGAAGCATTCCCTTGTAGAATAAATAATGTAAGACAAGTAATTGGAACATCGTTGTATGATATACCTTGTTTTGGAGTACCAGAGGCAATTTCTTCCGACCGAGGCTCGCACTTTAGAGCAAAATAGTTGTAAAATATGTCAGGAAATAAATTAATATTGGTACCAAGCCTTACCACTGGCTCTATTAAGGCTTTGAACTAAACCTCGGTCGAAAGAAAAGGCTAGACCATGTAAAATTTTATATGGAAGACCATATGGGGTCCAACAGGGAGTGCCTCTCCAAGTGGGAGAAGAAAACCATGTGGCTGGAACTCGAAGCAGAGGACTGGAGAGTCCAGTACATAATATACAACCTGGAGATTATGTATACCACAGAGGAAGATCTCGAACCAAGGTAGAAGGGGCCGTTCCAAGTATTACTCACAACTTTCACTACTATCAAATTAGAGAACAAAGCGTCTGGATTCAAAAAGGCTCCAAAAGCTCCCTGGAAAATCACATCAAGTGCAGCAGGGAAAGCATTGAAAGACATACATCATTTGGCATGTTGGGCAGCTAAACAACTAAATATAACTTCAGACATAATATCCTCACTTGCCACGGATACAGATAGTGTAAGACATGCATCTTTACAAAATCGAGCAGCAATTGATTTTTTATTATTGGCCCATGGACATGGCTGTGAGGATTTCGAAGGTATGTGTTGTATGAACTTATCTGATCATTCTGAATCGATCCATGCCAAGCTTAAAAAATTGCAGGAGAATATGAAAGAGCTTAGAATTGCTGGAAGTGGATTGGATGAATGGCTAAACAACCTAGGAGTTACTGGATGGTTCAGAGATATACTTAAACAAGGTTTTCTAATCTTAATTATAGTACCTTGCATAATACAATTTATATCAAAATTACTCCATAAATCAATAGAAGGAACATGGATAGCTCTGTCATAAATAATATAGTAAAAGAATTTACTCACTTTATAGAAAAAGGGGGGACTGATACACTGGTAACCAATGTACAGGGGGGTAATATAGAGAAATTGTACAAGGGGGTTAAAGGAATTCCTTTACTTAAACAAAAGTATTGTCTGTCCTAAGTATCTGCCACTGCCACCTTGCCAAGGCATTGATTATTGCTGGAGGGGAAGAAGCAGATGCTAGTTCTGCTGACAAAAGCAGATGAAAGGTCCTGCTGATAAGCCGGGGAGAAGCAGACTGGGCGATCAGGCCTTAAGACCATGACAAAAACACGGATGTTTATTCCTACTGATAAGCAGTAGGAGAAGCAGACTGGGCGCCAACTAACCCTAAATCCATGTCTGAAGATTAAAAGGTAAAAAGGTTAAGAAGAGGAAGACTCATTTACTTCATCTTGAAGACCCCTGCCCACAGGAGGAAGACTCATTTACTTCATCCTGAGACCCCTGCCCATGATCAGAAGGGGCACTGCGCAAGTGCAAAGGACCTTCCGGCTCATTATAATACGAAGCGGGGATAGGTAATAAATATGTATAGGCGGATTGAGCAATCTCATGTCTATGTATACCTTAAGAGAATAAGTGTAAAGGGACAACCACCCTGAGGTGTGCATGCTTTGCAGGAGCTATCCCCATGCACCTCAGCGCTGAATAAAAGCATACCTACTTTACAACTTTAACTAGTTGTGGAGTCTATCCGCGTATCAATAAAACACTGGCAGATTCAAAGGGTTGTTTGATAAGGGTGTGGTAGTTCTTTTCCAGATCCTCAATGCCTACAGAAGAAGCTGGGGCCTGTACTGGGTTTACTAATGGTTTATTAAGAAGCTCTCCAGCACAGTAAAAACTAAATATTTTATTTATCAAGTTTTATACATTGAAAGCACATCTTTATCTTAACAGACACACGAGATAAACAGCAGTTCTATTTTTGAATCCTTGCTATAGCTACGAAAACTATTTAATGAGAGTATTTATGTGTTGTTCTGATAAGTGTTTGCAGTGCTTTCATGTGTTAAGTCTTTCTGAAAGTGTTGCTCGGGGAATGTAGATGGGTTTCCTGTGCTATGTGTTCATTGCCCTCACCATTCCCCTGCCGAGACTTAGTAAGGTATATTGGTAAAGATTTTTCTTGCCCATTCAGTTACCTGCCACTTTGAGGGCAAGGACAGACATTGTTGGAATAGTTTTTCTGAGCTTTACTAGTTGCTTTTTGGAAAGTGCGGGGTAAAGAACTGAGATGATGAGGGGAGAGCAAAGAACATCTGTTGCCAAGTTAAAAATTACTTTAGCAATACCCTAATAGTAAACTAATTTTGCGTGCTTGACATTAATATTTCAAGATTTCTGATTAAGTCTTAACATTCATTTTAGGAGCTCCAGGACACTGTGGAGATGGAACAGAATGAAGCACAGCACTTACAGGAAGCATTTCCTAATGGTTTTAGTGCGCCGGGCGGCTGGTACGTGTTACATAAATATGGAGGGCTTGGGCTGTTCCTGGCATTGTCCATCCGCAGAATGGTATTCCTTTTCCTGTATATTAACTGTAAACATTTGGGAGCTGAGGTTGTTACATGTATTGATTCCAGAGTTTGCTCTTGACTGTTCAAATTCAAGCTTGTGCTAGAACCCTAAAAACTCACTCACGTGAACCCTGTAAAACACTAGTCATCTTCCCTAGCAAGAAGGACACTGGGTTTTGGGGGGGTTGCATTGAGCAACGCATGAAATCTCAGCCCTCACATCAACAGATGGGGCACTACTGCGCCTGTCAGTGACTGCAGGGCCCTGTCAAACAAAGCTCTCTTCTTGTGGCAAGGGTAGACTGAAGTAGAGGATCAGTTATTTGTGACAGATCAGTTTGGTACTGCTTTGAGTTATTTGTGTTGAGCATCTCAGCCCAGTAATGTCCTTGTATTCAGATGGCTTAGGCTAAATGCATCCTCTTTGCTGTTCTCTTAGCCGTGAGTAGGAGAGCAGTTGGGTCGGTGAGTGGCAAATAATTTGGTGTTTGAGGCTCTAAGCTGAGGGTTTTGAGGAAAAGTAATTTTATGAAAATAATTCTCTAATAATCACTCAAAGCAGGACGTTCCTCAGCTTTTGGGATCTTGCCTAAGGAACAGAAATTCCTATATAAACAACCCCAGCCTGCTGCATGGTGTGGAATTCCTTTGCTTTATATATAACCTTAATGACTTATCTAACCCATGGTATATAATCTTAAGGGGTGAGTCAGGCTTCCCATGGTTTGAAATTGTTTCAAAGAGCTGTGAAGTGTTTGAGATCTGCCTGTTAGACTGCAACTCTGCGCTGTGGTTCACGTGATGAAAAGCCAGGCTTCATGTTCTGTGTGAAATGTAATGGTACGCTGAATTCCAAAGTGCTCAGTGCTGTGTTTGGAGTGCTTCTAATTCACTGGCTAGCAGCCTGTCTAGCAGAGACATTAAGAGCTATCCTGAAGTCAGCTGCATTCTTCAGCTGACAATGGAGTAGGCAGGCTTTATTAATTCTTTTTCTTTCAGAAGAGATTGTGAATTGTCTTCATTCACACAGATGGGTTGGAACTTAGTCCTGTGAGTGAGCAGATTGATATTGTAATGGTATTCTCCTTATACTTACCTGCTATTTATACACTTATTATTCATGCATTTTACAGTGAGTCTGTGGAATCCCAGAGATGTGATGTGAGGCAGCGAGTGAATGAAGCAAAACGAAAAAAGGTAGCTGCAGTACCAGGATTTCCTAGTGATATGCCTGCAACAAGCACAGATGATTCTCGAGAAATTCCTGCGTAAGTATGAGTGGCTTTTCTTACTGCTGTCATGCCAGTGTGGTGGGAAGGGCAGGTCTGGGTGAGTGAGCTCTTGCAGATCTGAGACTGACAGAGCTGCTTTAGAGTTGTAGATGTTCCACAGGGTGGAAAGTTGTGCTGTCAGCTCAAGCTAGCTTATATGCAGCACTGTAAAACCTGGAAATGAAAGTAATGAAGGTGATTATGTTCCTTTCTAATGTGTATGTTGGGAAGATGAGAAATCATCACTTAAACGCCAAACGTCTCATCTCTAAAGTCACTTTGAGTTTATGAAATATCTTGGCTACGGAATGTATGGCTGGGTTCTCCTTGTGTTCTGCAAAGAGGAATTAAAAACTGAGCTATCCTGTCATAAGAGGAAAGGTATGGTTAAGCTTAAAAGGAAAACTAATGATAAATGCTGGTTTTATTGTACCTGACAGTTGGTTTAGGTCTTGACTTACCAAGCTGTTCTGGGACAGGAAATAAATCAGACTTGTTAAAAGCAACAAAGACCACCTACTGAAAGATCCGAGATTTCTGGAAAGGAAAGCTGTGGTTTTTTTTCCCTACAGTCGGGACCTGATTGTTAGATGTTCTTGTGTGCAGTCTGACATGTAGTAGTAACATTTCTTAAATAGTATTTTTTGGACAAGGTCAAATATTTCTGCCAAAATGAGGGAGTTCTCTTGATGGCTGAAGCTAAATTGTTATCCTAAAATCCCAAACTGATTTGGGTTGGAAGGGACCTTAAAGCTCACCCGGATCCAACCTCCCTGCTCAAACAAATGCTCGATGGAGCATAATTGGTCAGGATCCATCTGTATTGCTGTAAATAGGTCTTCAGTCCTCTTCCTCAAACGTTCTTCCATTGACTTTCTCCATTTCTGTTCCTATGTGTCCCAAAATGCATGGGGAGCCAAGTACTGATTGTCTATTGAGTGCATTTTGTAAGTGATGGAGAAAGCAAAGCACTTGAGCCCTGGTGATGCAGGCCTTCAAATCTGAGGAAGAATGAGACTGTACGCACAGAGGAATGGGACACTTCATGGGTTTAGCTGTTTTTCTCTCATGTTCTTGGTTCTGATGTTCTCATTTAGCAGAGGAATCTCACTGAAATGAAAAGCAAGTTGAGTATGTCTTCAGGCCTTTGTATTCCAGGTGTTTATTTAGAGAGCAGTTTATCATTACACAAAAGCAAGGTTGTGAAACATGCTTCAGTTCTTTCCTTTTGTGGTTCAGGTTAGCAGCCAACTGTGTAAATGTACTATCTCATTGCAGCTACGTAGTGTCAAGGTAGTGGGTGGGAAGCCAAAGCAGAAGTACCTGCATGTCACAGATGGTATAGATGAGCAGGGAATCCTGGAGGAAAGGTATGTTTGTTGTGGTGAGGCAGAGAGCAGAAGTCAGGAGTGTACGGGAGGAATGACGTTTTAAGATGCGAACTCGCATCTCTTGGTCCTTGTGTTTCTCCTATTTTATATCCTCCTTCCACACCACCAAAATCCACACCCTTCCCTGAGGGAAGTCTTTGCTGATGTGCCCTGCCAGTAGTGCTCACGCAGGGGTGCCAGGATAAATCTTGTGCAGTGCCTCATCGTTTTTTTCAGCTGTTTAAATCGGCATTAGTGTAACTGGTTTTCAGAAGGGCTCTGCCTTGTGGTGTGGCAAGGAGCAGAGCCTTCACCTCGTCCCTGAGGTGCAGACCAGGCAGATTGTGAGTCCAGCAGGTGGCACTGGCTGTCTTCTAGACTGCACTCATCTTCCCTAGCAAGAAGGACACTGGGTTTTGGGGGGGTTGCATTGAGCAACGCATGAAATCTCAGCCCTCACGTCAACAGATGGGGCACTACTGCGCCTGTCAGTGACTGCAGGGCCCTGTCAAACAAAGCTCTCTTCTTGTGGCAAGGGTAGACTGAAGTAGAGGATCAGTTATTTGTGATAGATCAGTTTGGTACTGCTTTGAGTTATTTGTGTTGAGCATCTCAGCCCAGTAATGTCCTTGTATTCAGATGGCTTAGGCTAAATGCATCCTCTTTGCTGTTCTCTTAGCCGTGAGTAGGAGAGCAGTTGGGTCGGTGAGTGGCAAATAATTTGGTGTTTGAGGCTCTAAGCTGAGGGTTTTGAGGAAAAGTAATTTTATGAAAATAATTCTCTAATAATCACTCAAAGCAGGACGTTCCTCAGCTTTTGGGATCTTGCCTAAGGAACAGAAATTCCTATATAAACAACCCCAGCCTGCTGCTGTATGGTGTGGAATTCCTTTGCTTTATAACCTTAATGACTTATCTAACCCATGGTATATAATCTTAAGGGGTGAGTCAGGCTTCCCATGGTTTGAAATTGTTTCAAAGAGCTGTGAAGTGTTTGAGATCTGCCTGTTAGACTGCAACTCTGCGCTGTGGTTCACGTGATGAAAAGCCAGGCTTCATGTTCTGTGTGAAATGTAATGGTACGCTGAATTCCAAAGTGCTCAGTGCTGTGTTTGGAGTGCTTCTAATTCACTGGCTAGCAGCCTGTCTAGCAGAGACATTAAGAGCTATCCTGAAGTCAGCTGCATTCTTCAGCTGACAATGGAGTAGGCAGGCTTTATTAATTCTTTTTCTTTCAGAAGAGATTGTGAATTGTCTTCATTCACACAGATGGGTTGGAACTTAGTCCTGTGAGTGAGCAGATTGATATTGTAATGGTATTCTCCTTATACTTACCTGCTATTTATACACTTATTATTCATGCATTTTACAGTGAGTCTGTGGAATCCCAGAGATGTGATGTGAGGCAGCGAGTGAATGAAGCAGAATGAAAAAAGGCAGCAAAATCACCTGTGAGCATTCTGCCTGTGACCCCAGAAGATCTTGGGGAAATTCCTATGTAAGTATGAGTGGCTTTTCTTACTGCTGTCATGCCAGTGTGGTGGGAAGGGCAGGTCTGGGTGAGTGAGCTCTTGCAGATCTGAGACTGACAGAGCTGCTTTAGAGTTGTAGATGTTCCACAGGGTGGAAAGTTGTGCTGTCAGCTCAAGCTAGCTTATATGCAGCACTGTAAAACCTGGAAATGAAAGTAATGGAGGTGATTATGTTCCTTTCTAATGTGTATGTTGGGAAGATGAGAAATCATCACTTAAACGCCAAACGTCTCATCTCTAAAGTCACTTTGAGTTTATGAAATATCTTGGCTACGGAATGTATGGCTGGGTTCTCCTTGTGTTCTGCAAAGAGGAATTAAAAACTGAGCCATCCTGTCATAAGAGGAAAGGTATGGTTAAGCTTAAAAGGAAAACTAATGATAAATGCTGGTTTTATTGTACCTGACAGTTGGTTTAGGTCTTGACTTACCAAGCTGTTCTGGGACAGGAAATAAATCAGACTTGTTAAAAGCAACAAAGACCACCTACTGAAAGATCCGAGATTTCTGGAAAGGAAAGCTGTGGTTTTTTTCCCTACAGTCGGGACCTGATTATTAGAGGTCCTTGTCTCCTGGGTTCAGCTGTAGTAGTCATTTTTCTCCTTTTTAGCAGCCATCTTTTCACCGCTGGGGCAGTTGATCCCAAGTGTACTGGACACCTCTCCAAGTAAACGTGAACCGTGGCCTGCACTCTACTGCCAAAGGGATCGAGAAAAATGCCTTGGCAATATCAGTTGTGCCATTCCTCTTAGCTGCCTTTGACTCCAGTTCCCACTGAAGTTCTAGCATGTCTGGTATGGCAGCACTCAATGGTGGGGTGACTTCATTCGGGCCATGATAGTCTACAGTTAGTATTCACTTGTGCACTGGCCATATGGGGCTAAACTGGCCAGACCACAGCAACTTGCCCCATCCTGTGCTTCTCCATTAAGGGGCGTTTTGCAGTCTGTCGTGGAGGAACAACTCTTCTTAAATGGCATTTTTTGGACAAGGACAAATATTTCTGCCAAAATGAGGGAACTCTCTCGATGACTAAATTGTGATCCTAAAATTAGAGACTGTTTAGGTTGGAAGGGAGCTTAAAGCTCCTCCAGTTCCAGCCCCTGCCATGGGCAGAGAGACCTTCCACTGGAGCAGCTGCTCCAAGCCCCTGTGTCCAACCTGGCCTTGAACACTGCCAGGGATGGGGCAGCCACAGCTTCTCTGGGCACCCTGTGCCAGCGCCTCAGCACCCTCCCAGGGAACAGCTTCTGCCTAAGAGCTCAGCTCAGTCTCCCCTGTTCTGTCCGGTTCAAGCCATTCCCCTTGTCCTGTCCCTACAGGCCCTTGTCCCAAGCCCCTCTCCAGCTTTCCTGCAGCCCCTTTAGGCACTGGAGCTGCTCTCAGGTGTCCCCTTCAGGAGCCTTCTCTTGCCCAGGCTGCCCCAGCCCAGCTCTCTCAGCCTGGCTCCAGAGCAGAGCTGCTCCAGCCCTCGCAGCATCTCCATGGTCTCCTCTGGGCTCACTGGTTCATTGTTACCAAGAGTCTGGTTTCAGTGTGTTCCCTGGTAGCACTTATTTCTGTAAGATTTTTTTTTTATTATTGAGTCAGAATGTTGAGCTGCTCCTATTTTTTACTGTTGTGATAATTTCTGTTATATGGTGGATTTAATCCTGTAGATACTTCTCTCTGATAAAACTTTGGAAAGGTGAATCTGGAGTACATGAATTTTTAGTCCCATGCTACGGCAGGAGTAGTTCCAGGCAAACATTCCAGGCAAATATTGTGTCTTCCACTTTCAACTACAGTCTTCCATGTCACTTCTTGACTGTTTCATCATCCCTAAAAATGGGAGACTTTCCACTACTGATCCCGGGTTGGGAGGGTAGGGACAGAGCCCTCCTCTATTTATTCTGGATTTATAAAAAGGTCACATCTTATGCTGTGCTTATGGAGCTGGAGAAGTACTTTTACTCATATGGGAAAAGCGTGTTTGTTCTGTGGAGGATGATTTACATGAATTTAAATAGTACTATTAATCTTCCAATTTTTATCTGTTGCCTGGCTGTGTAGTAATAGATTGGGAGAGTGTGCTAAGCTTGCCATCTCACATCCTATTTATTCAAATCTAACCAGCAAGCTTGCGACCCAAGTTTTCTCACACTTCACATATTGTCTTAGAACAATGAGAGTTAGGCTCATATCCCAGTTCTCTAGGTCAGCACTGGTTCCATTGTCGGGTCTCTTTACCTGCTGCATTTTTACACAGCTCTAGTGCTAGAGCTGCTTGGCTGTGCTAGCACAGGACTGTGCCTATGCTAAGCCTGTTTGAGGGACTTAGTAAAGTACAAATGCATCACATATGTGTCTAAATCCTATACCAGCTGGGTATCTTGGATTTTGCATCTGCCAAGAGTCTCATTCCTCTCCTCCCACAGCTGCTATAGATTGTAACTGAATAGGTGGTTTTCACCCTCTTTGTGCTGAATGTGAGCAACAGTCTACTCCTGACATCATTAGGGCACAAAAAAGGGGATTGTCTGCAGTGGCTTTCTAATTTTGAACTCTGCAGCAGGTATTTAGCACACGTCCATGCTGTGTTAAAGTGTGGATACAAGAGTCCCTTGATCAAGCAGAATGCTTCAGCACAGTAAGAAACTTGCAAATTATCTCACCCTTCAAATCTGTCAAGAAAGGCACTTTTTGGAGGAAGAGAAAGGAAGTTGCACAGTGGATGTCTCAGTTAACATTGAATTCAAGGCAAAAGAAGATGCTTGCTTTATTCCCTGTGTAAAATTCTTACCCCTTAAAATATTTTAGAATCTGCATATTCATTATAACTCTCAAGTCTCAGAAGATGGTAACTTGGGGAAATAGAGGTTTCTTTTTGCCTAAGCACTTTTGAGGGAGCAGGCTAGCCATTAGGAGGAGGTTCATCTCCAGTGACGTATATGTGATATACTGATGTTTTTTCTTTGAAGAACATAGCACTGTGCTTTGGCTTTCATACCTAGGGAGAAAGATGTTTTGAAAAGAGCTTCTGTGGATTAAAAAAAAAGAAATTGGGTCAGTCTTTTAAAAACTAAAGAAGAATCTGATTTACTTTTTGCTTTTAGTGTAGTAAAATAGATTTTAAAGTTATTTTAAATCTAAATTAAAGGGGTGAATTTGTAACTTCTGAACTTTGTCTTTTCATGTTGCTGTATGTGCAAACAGAAACAAATATACCAGCATTTATGTGCTTGCCAGCCATGGCTGATCAAAACATGAGGGGGTTTTGTGACCCTTCTGGTTATGCACAGAAAAACAAAAAAGGCAGTTTCTTTTGGCATCATTTCATTTCAGATGAAGGCACCTACGTGTAAATGTCTGTGATACTGGTGTCCCTATGCTCATTGGGTGCCCCAGCTCCCCCTCTTGTCCCTGAATGCCTTTGGAGAAACCAGAAGGCAGTTGGCTAAGCCTGACGCCCTGGTGCCATTGCAGGTGCTGTAGCACTCAGTGTCAGATCTTTAGTTAGTGAGTTGTCTGTAAACCCCTTCATATCTGCTGGCCTCTGCCAATCCCCTTGGGATTCCTGAGGGCCTGTCGTTGAGCACTCGTTTCTTAGGCTCAGGTAACCAAATCCTGCTTTTCTGTTTCTGCTTCTCACGCTCTTTGTCTTCTGATAGTGGGAGCATAGGAGCTTAAATCTAGGTATTTTATCCTCTGGCCTTAATCTTTGTAACTCTGCACCCTCCCCTGTGACTTTATAAATAGGCTAAGGGAGGCAAATAGAGCAATAAATAGCAGTTAATGTATACAGGCAAAGCCCTTCTGTGGTTGTTTATGCCAAGTGTGACTGAAGGTCAGGGGTGGCAGTGCTGTTTTTATTTGAACAGATGCTATTTGTGCAAAGTAGAATATTTTTATATAAAAAAAAAGTCTGCACCTCAAACTTTGAGTCTGGTTTAATCAAAGTATCAATACAGTTGAAAACTGGCAGCAAATAACTTAGCAGCACTTCAGTCTGGAGTGAGAGCAAATGCTTTGAATTTAGGATTTTGTACAGTCCCCCTGCAGGCCTGTGTCCCTGGCAGGGACTGGCTATTCTTCATATTGACAGCAAACGCTTCTTTCTAGTTGGCAACTGTAGGATGCCTGCCCACATTGTGGTTTGGTATATTGAATTTCTCATTGATGAGCTACTTGTGCTTTTAATGCTTTGTATGTTTTCCAGATACGTTTTTCCATTCAGATTAAAATGAGGGAAGAAATTTCCTGTTCATTGATCTTTTCAGTCTTACTCTCCTACAGCTTTTAGCCACCTGATGTACCAACCTGAAGAACTCTGTTCTTCAAATTAATTGCAACACTTTCCTCAGTTCCACACATCAGCAAATTGGTACTGAAGCAAACACCCAACAGCCAAGTTTGGTTTGTTGTAGTACCTGAAAAGCAATCACAGGATAATTCAGGTTACAAGGGTGCCCTCTCTGTTACTGCAGTAGTTCCTGGGGTTTTATTTTGCATTTAGCTTACTGCTTGTTTATGTGAGTTTCAGCCTTTGTTTTTAGATAATGGCTCTTCAGTTTGTAGCATGTTTCCTTTTGCTTGAATTTATGCCTTTACATTATAAATACTAAAGAGCTTAACTTGCAAATATTCCAGTGTTCTAATGCTTCCACATCACTTTGTTTTTATCTTCTGTGCTTCCTGCACCTCTAGGCTGTTACTGGCAGATCTTATTATCTTCGTGTCAGCTTTGTGATCCGCTCTGGAAGTTCAGAGGAACTGTGTCTTGCATAGCTCAATACGCTGCACAATAAAATCGAGAGAACAACACAAAACTGGTATTTCTTCAGAAAAGTTACAGGAGTGGCTCTAGGGTCACACACAGTATCTAGTGCAAATAACATTGCACTCTTAGGCAGAAGCATTTCAGTTTTGGCTTGTGCGATGTTTTCTGCAATGCTGTTTGATTTTTCTGCATTTGTATTTCAGGTGGTACAAGGTAACAGCAACCTTTGTTCCGTCTTGAAATGCTTCTTACAACTGAAGCACTGGGGTTTTGTTTTACTTAATTTAGCTTTCTAATGTTTCATCTCTCTGCTTTAAGTTTTATCACGGCTTTTTACTGTCAAGATTATTAGGCAGTCAAGGAAATGAACAAAATTAACGACTATGTTTATTCATTAACACAGAGCAGGAAAATTGAAGAAGAAACTGAATAAGGTGTTCAGTGAAGGCAGATGAAAGAGAAGAAGAAACACAGAACTTTGATTTTCTGGTTACTGATTTGTATTTTTCATTTGCAGGTATATGAAATGCCGCATAACATGTGATCAGATCAATGCAGTTGTTGAAAACCTGAACAAAGCGATTACGAGCAAATACAGGATCCGCAATCAGGCTCTAAGTTCTATGAATGCAGCAGATAGAAACACGTACTACAGATACTTAAGAGAAGAAAGTGATAACAAAGAAGGTATTTGTTTTATCCCTTTGTTAGTGCCAGATTTGTAACATTCAGATATTGCAGCACAAGTATAAAGATACGAACAAAATACTGAATCATTAATAACAGCATGTGCTTTTCATGTTATGGTGTAACTCAGAGCATTTTATTCTCAGCAAACAGTCTATGCAGGCTGTGGTCAATGGTGGAATGGTGTAACCTACTGGAGGTAAAATGTTTACAAAATCTGCTGTTACTTATTCTCAGATGAAAAAAAAAAGTGGAAAAAAAACTAATAGTTTGTGAAGTTCCAGTGCTTCAGCAGTCTGGAGCTGGGAAAGTTCTGCTTCCACCTCCGTGGAAGGGAAGGGGAACAGAAATGAAGTTTGTTTCCAGATTAGATTCTAGGCCATAAGGAATAGAAGTGTCTTATTACTGTACAGATCTGGGTAATCAGTAGAAAGTCCTTTTTATATTCTCCGTATAAAAAACCTTTAAAAATACTCAACATAAAACCGTTTTCTGGCTAAAGTTGTACGGTGTAGCAACAAGGGTTATGTTTTTGTGTGAAGAGTTTTCCCATGACCAACTTGGTGGCTTTTTATATGTTTTTGCTTAAGAAATTATCGCTTTCACAGTGTGTTGTAGCAAAATCTTGGAGTGCACAAAGGTTTAGTGAGGAATTGCTACAAGTTCCGGAAGCTCCTGCTTTGATAACCAAGCTGTATAAATAGTGCTTTCAGTTTCTAAGCTAGAATGGACATGAACTATTAGAAACTTGTTGGGAAATCTGGGTAATCAGCCATGCTGCAGAGGGTTTATAGAAAAGACAGGGCTGTCTGATAGTCTCAAGAGGTTTTCTCCTCTTGAAAGTGTGGAGGGGGAGACAACAAACCAAAATGTCTTTCCCTCAACTTAGAAGCCAGCTGTACTTACAGGTTAGTTTTTCAAAGAGACATGGCACAATGAATCTCTAATATTAAAATACCCTATTTGACATTCTTCTTGAGAACAAGAACGTAATTATTCCTGGAGGGGTGTACTCCACATGCTGAGCTTGGCAATATCCTTAGAATGTTCTCAGGTGTCCGAGTTCAGACATAAAACATGGAGCAAACCCTATCTGTCTCGCAGAAGGAGAGTTCTTTATGTAGGGGCCTGCCTCTTAATTTTTGCCCTGGGCAGAATGCAAGAGTATTCTGCCCTAAGCATTCACTGGGAGCTCAGGAGTCACCTTATGACAAACTGAGACTTTTTCTTGCTTCTTTTGGATTTGTTGTTCATCGAGACTCTCCCAGTATTATAGTAGTGTGACAATATGCTGTGGGCTTGCTTGAGTGAGTCCAGAAGAGGCCACAGAGTTGCTGCGAGGGCTGGAGCAGCTCTGCTCTGGAGCCAGGCTGAGAGAGCTGGGCTGGGGCAGCCTGGACGAGAGAAGGCTCCTGAAGGGGAGACCTGAGAGCAGCTCCAGTGCCTAAAGGGGCTCCAGAAAAGCTGGAGAGGGGCTTGGGACAAGCTCTAACTTAGGCAGAAGCTGTTCCCTGTGAGGGTGCTGAGGCGCTGGCACAGGGTGCCCAGAGAAGCTGTGGCTGCCCCATCCCTGGCAGTGTTCAAGGCCAGGTTGGACACAGGGGCTTGGAGCAGCTGCTCCAGTGGAAGGGGTCCCTTCCTGTGGCAGGGGTTGGAACTGGAGGAGCCTTAAGTTTCTTCCAATACAGACCACTGTGTGATTGTATGTACACCCTGACAGGAGCATATGTGTGGTTTGGGAGATGTTAGCTACAGCTGAAAACAGAGGGAGCTCAGTGAATGGGGCCTGTGGATCGTGCAGGTTTTCCATTAACTTAATGAACCCTGGTAATTCTTCCTGGTGATAGTTTAGACGGTAGGACAAAGCTCCTGAGACAGTGTGATGCTGCCCTACTGATGACTGTATTGCTCATCAGCACATGCAGTTGCTAAGTAGAAGCTGTGTAGTAATGTGTGCAATATCAAGTGTATCCTACAACAGTTATTTCTCTAGCAAAGCTGGTTTTTGTTTTCCAGGTTGTGTTTTTATTGTGGAGGAGGATATCCAACTGTTCACCCCTATGAAAACGGATAAGCGCTTCCATAAGATCATCGTCATCCTGCGCCACTGCCGAAGGCTGAAAGAAATTCATGTCTCCGGAATTACCCGCTATGTCATATGCTAACATGCTTCACGTACTCTGCTTCCCCCAGATGTAGATGGCAGCAGTGTTTTGAGACGCAGAGAGAGTTTTGTTTTATGCAGAAAGTTTCCATGTGTGGATGTTACTTTTGAGATTTATTTTTTTCTGAAAGGCAGTGTTTTCCCTGCTGTGTTTTCATACAGTCTGGGTCAGGACATGGAATCTCAAATGTCCTCAAAGTACCTGGTTTTTGTTTTGAAAACTTGAGAGGGAGCTAATGCCTTTTGATAAATTATATGTGCAAACCAAAGACGTGATTGGCTCATCTGTTGTCACAGGCAGTTCTAATCACATTTTCAGGTCAGCACTTGAAAGTTAATATCCTCTACATGGTCATGATGGTCTGGTTTTTGTTGATGAGTTAGAAACTGTGTCCCAAGCTCTGCAGCTACTCAAAGGGAATTTCATTACTTCATGAAGACAAAAAAGACAGTTAGATTTTTCCCTCAGATTTACCCTTGGACCAAAATTTTACAGAGCAGTGTCTGTTTTTCAGAAAAAAAGTTGACGTCCTCTGCAAGAATGGTGCCCAAACTTGTCAGTTTGTGATATAGAAGGTTGTTTTGACATACCTAGGAGTCCCAGAACAAACTTACTGCGATAAGTGCTAATTCTGCAAGTTGGTCAAAAAAGAGAAATGTGTGGTCTGCAAGTCTGTGTCTGTTTTAAACCCATGATCTAATCTAAAGTATCTGCTCTTATGGGCCCTGAATATGACAATGTGTTTAAAAAAGATTTTAAATTTATTAATAAAGGTGTACCCCAATCCATGCAATGCAACCCTGGATTTCTGTGGTTTTTTTCTGAGTGGGGGGTGTTGGTTGGTTTTGAGTTGGAGTTTTCTTGGTCTTCTGCTTCGGGTACTGAGGTCCAACCTGAGGTTTCTACTCTGCATTGTGTTGGAATAAACTGAGAGAACCACAGTCTGGTTTGGGTTTCAGAGAAGCTTAAAATCATAGAATAGTTAGGGTTGGAAAGGACCTGAAGATCATCCAGTTCTCGGGGTGGGAACATCTCACACTAAACCATGTCACAGGATCACAGAATCCCAAGGGTTGGAAGGGACCTCGAAAGATCATGTAGTCCAGCCCCCCTGCAAGAGCAGGGTAACCTAAGAGTACATCACACAGGAACTTGTCCAGGCGGGCCTTGAATATCTCCAACGTAGGAGACTCCACAACCCCCCTGGGCAACCTGTTCCAGTGCTCTGTCACTCTCACAGTAAAGAAGTTCTTCCTGATGTTAACGTGGAAGCTCCTGTGGTCCAGTTTACACCCACTGCCCCATGTCCTATCACTGGGTATCACTGGAAAAAACCTAGCTCCACCATCCTGACACCTACCCTTTACATATTTGTAAACACTGATGAAGTCACCCCTCTGTAACCCAAGGCTTTGTCCAGCCTGGCCTTGAACACTGCCAGGGATGGAGCATTCACAGCCTCTGGGCAACCCATTCCAGTACCTCACCACCCTCACAGGAAAGAACGTCTTCCTTACATCCAACCTAAACTTACCCTGGTTAAGTTTCAACCCGTTACCCCTTGTCCTGTCACTACAGTCCCTAATGAAGAGTCCCCCACCAGCATCCCTATAGCCCCCTTCAGATACTGGAAGGCTGCTCTGAGGTCTCCACACAGCCTTCTCCAGGCTGAACAGCCCCAACTTTCTCAGCCTCTCTTCATACAGGAGGTGCTCCAGTCGCTGATCATCCTCGTGGCCTCCTCTGGACTTGTTCCAACAGTTCCATGTCCTTTTTGTTTTGAAGGCACCAGAACTGCACACAATACTCCAAGTGAGGTCTCACAAGAGCAGAGTAGAGGGGCAGGATCACCTCCTTCGACCTGCTGGTCACGCTCCTCTTCATGCAGCCCAGAATACTGTTGCTTTCTGAGCTGTGAGTGCACACTGCTGTCTTATGTTTATTTTCTGACTGACCAACACCCCCAAGTCCTTCTCTGCAGGGCTGCTGTGACCCTCTTCTCTGCCCAACCTGTAGCTGTGCCTGGGATTGCTCCAACCCAGGTGTAGAACCTTACACTTGGCATGGTTAAACTTCATGAGTTTGGCATCAGCTCACTTCACAAGCGTGTCAAGGTCCCTCTGGATGGCATTCCTTCCCTCTAGCGTATCAACAGAGCCATACAGCTTGGTGTCATTGGCAAACTTGCTGAGGGTGCACTCAATCCCATTGTCCATGTCAGCGATGAAGATGTTAAGACTGGTCCCAACACTGATCCCTGAGGGACGCTGCTCGTTACTGGTCTCCAGGTGGACATTGAGCCATTGACCACAACTCTTTGTGTGTGTCTATCCAGCTAGTTCTTTATCCACCAAGTGGTCCACCTATCAAATTGATGACACTCCAATTTAGAGACAAGGATGTTGTGTGGGACAGTGTCAAATGCTTTGCACAAGTCCAGGTAGATGACATCAACTGCTCCACCCCTGTCCATCATTTTTGTAGCCCCGTTGTAGAAGGCCACCACATTAGGCAGGATTTCCCCTTAGTGAAGCCATGCTGGCTGTCACCAAGCACCTTGTTATTTTTCATGTGCCTTAGCATGCCTTGCAGGAGAATCTGCTCCCAGGTTTTGCCAGGCACAGAGGTGGTATTGACTGGTCTGTAATTCCCCGTGTCATCCATCTTCCCCTTCTTGAAAATGGGGGTTATATTTCCCTTTTTCCAGTCATCAGGAACTTGTCCTGACTGCCATAATTTTTCAAATATGATAGCCAGTGGATTTGCACCTTTATTCGCCAGCTCCTTCAGGACCCATGGGTGGATTTCATCAGATGCCATGGACTTGTGTACATTCAGGTTCTTAATATGGTCTCGAACCAGGTCTAGATTTTCACAGAGCCCAAGGCCTAGATTTTCAGAGTCCCTGCATCCACCTTCCAAGACTTGGGTGGTGCGGTCAGAGCCTTTGCCAGTGATGACTGAGGCAAAGAAGCCATTCAGAACCTCAACCTTCTCCAAATCCTGTGTAGCCAGTTCTCCCGAATGTTTCCGGAGGGGGCCTACATTGTCCCTATTCTGTTTTTTAGCTGCTACATACCTATAAAATCCCTTCCTCTTATCTTTAACATCCCTTGCCAAGTTTAGCTCCAATTGGGCCTTAGCTTTCTAACCTGGTCCCTAGCTTCCCGGTCAATATCCCTGTATTCATCCCAGGCCACATGTCCTTGCTTTCACCTTTTATAAGCCTCTTTTTTCCTGTGAATTTTTCTCAGCAGCTCTTTATCCATCCCAGGGGGTCTCCTGTCCCTCCTGCTGCACTTCCTTCTAGTCGGGACGCAACACTCCTGAGCTTGTAGCAGGTGATCCTTGAATATTAACCAAGAGTCATAGGCCCCCCTGCCCTCTAGGGTTTTATCCCATGGAACCTTACTAAGCAGGTTCCTGAATAATATATTATTATACAAATATATATATATAGGGAAATATAACCCCCATTTTCAATATTCAGGAACCTGGTAAGAGGGGAGGCTGCGGTGCAGAGCTTGGAGTGTAGAGAGTGCCTGTGCTGGTCTGGTGAGGGAAAGGTGCAGAATGGGCAGGGCTGCGCTCGCTGCTCCCTGGTGCAGGTCCACTTGCAGCAGGTGGCTGAGCTACGGCATGCTGTCAGTAAGCTGCAAGATGTCAGGGAAGCTGAGAGGAAGCAGGACTGCTTGCTCCAGGCTCAAACAGCGCAGGGGCCTCAAGCTTCCCCTCTAACTCACGGAGGAAAGAAGGAGGCTGTTGACCAGGGAAGCTGGGAATTAGTAACAAAGAAAAACAAACAAAGGACGAAGAGAACAATTAAACGCAAGGGGCTTCCTCCTAAATCTGCTGTACCCACCCAGAACCGCTCTGCTGTCCTGCAGGGGGCTGATGAGGAAACGCACTCACACCAGAACACCCGGCTGGTGCACTGGTACAGAAGATCTCTACTGGTGCCGCCTGCAAAAAGCGGCGGGTTGTAGTAGTAGGGGACTCTGCCCTGAAAGGGACAGAAGCGCTCATCTGTCACCCTGACCCGGGCGCAAGGGAGGTGTGTTGTCTACCTGGGGCACGGATCAGGGATGCTGTGGAGAGGCTGCCTGCTCTAGTAAGTCCCACGGACTATTACCCGCTTCTAGTGATACATGTGGGTGCTAGGGATATAGATAGTAGTAGCCTGAGGAGTATAAAGAAGGACTACAGAGCTCTGGGAGAGGTGGTCGGGGGTTCTGGAGCTCAGATAGTCTTTTCGACAATTCTCCAAGACACAGGGGAGGACCTTTCAAAGGCTAGGAGGATTGGACAGGTTAATAAATGGTTAAAAGGGTGGAGTCATAGTCAAGGGTTTGGGTGTCTTGGACATGGGGCCCACATTTGTAGGCCAGGCCTACTGGGGGCTGGTGGAGCTGCTCTGATAAAGAAAGGGAAGAGCAGTTTAGCTGGGAGGCTTGCCAGACTTGTCAAGGATGCTTTAAACTAGTTGTGTTGGGGGAGGGGAGCATCATTCCATCCCAACACACCCAGGCAGTTGCCAGCACCTATAATAAATACTTGGAGCAATGTAGAGATATCCTAGCCGCTCCAGCCAATGAGCAGGCTTCATTTGGAGCTCGGCTAAGATGTCTCTATACAAATGCCCGTAGCATGGGGAACAAACAAGAGGAATTAGAGATGTGGGCACATCTACAGGGCTATGATATAACGGGCATCACAGAAACATGGTGGGATGGCTCCTTTGACTGGAGTGGTGGAATGGAAGGTTACAGGTTCTTTAGAAAAGACAGGCCCGGTAGGAGGGGAGGGGGAGTTGCCCTTTATGTTAGGGATAGGCTGGAGAGTATGGAACTGTGTCTGGGAACAACTGACCAGTTAACAGAAAGTTTATGGGTCAGGGTTAAGAGGAAATAGCTGATGGGACACATTACTGTCAGGATCTGTTACAGACCACCTGACCAAGAGGAACCTGTGGATGAAGAACGCTACAGACAAATAGGAAAAGCCTCACACTCTCAGGCCCTTGTTCTCATGGGGGACTTCAACCACCCTGACATCTGTTGGGGCAAAGGTACAGCCCAGCACAAGCAATCCAGGAGGTTTCTTGATTGTGTGGAAGACAATTTCCTTCTGCAAGCAATAGAGGAGCCAACGAGGAGAGGTGCCCTGCTTGACCTCGTGCTCACCAACAGGGAAGGGCTCGTTGGAAATGTGACTCTCCAGGGAAGTCTTGGATGCAGCAATCACGAGATGGTCGAAATCGAGGTCCTCAGGACAGTGAGAAGAGTGTGCAGCAAGCTCACTGACCTGGACTTCCAGAGAGCAGACTTTGGCCTCTTCAGGAACCTGCTTAGCAAGGTTCCATGGGATATAGCCCTAGAGGGCAGGGGGGCCCAAGACTCTTGGTTAATATTCAAGGATCACCTGCTACAAGCTCAGGAGTGTTACATCCCGACTAGAAGGAAGTGCAGCAGGAGGGCCAGGAGACCTCCTGGGATGGATAAGGAGCTGCTGAGAAAAATTCACAGGAAAAAAGAGGCTTATAAAAGGTGGAAACAAGGACAGGTGGCCTGGGATGAATACAGGGATGTTGTCAGGGTAGCTAGGGACCAAGGTAGGAAAGCTAAGGCCCAATTGGAGCTAAACTTGGCAAGGGATGTTAAAGATAAGAGGAAGGGATTTTATAGGTATGTAGCAGCTAAAAAACAGACTAAGGACAACCTAGGCCCCCTCCAGAAACTTTCGGGAGAACTGGCTACACAGGACTTGGAGGAGGCTGAGGTTCTGAATGACTTCTTTGCCTCGGTCTTCACTGGCAAAGGCTCTGACCGCAGCACCCGAGTCTTGGAAGGCAGACGCATGGACTGTGAAAAACTAGACCTTGGGCCTACTGTACATGAGGATCTGGTTCGAGACCCTTTTAAGAACCTGAATGTACACAAGTCCATGGGACCTGATGAAATCCATCCATGGGTCCTGAAGGAGCTGTTGAATGAAGTTGCAAATCCACTGGCCATCATATTTGAAAAATCCTGGCAGTCAGGTGAAGTTTCTGATGACTGGAAAAAGGGAAATATAACCCCCATTTTCAAGAAGGAGAAAATGGATGACCTGGGGAATTACAGACCAGTCAGTCTCACCTCTGTGCCTGGCAAAGTCTGGGAGCAGATTCTCCTGCAAGGCATGCTAAGGCACAGGAAGAACAACAAGGTGCTTGGTGACAGCCAGCATGGCTTCACTAAGGGGAAATCCTGCCTGACCAACCTGGTGGCCTTCTATGATGGGGCTACGGAAACGATGGACAGGGGTGGAGCAGTTGACGTCATCTACCTGGACTTGTGCAAAGAGTTCGACACTGTCCCACACTACATCCTTGTCTCTAAATTGGAGTGTCATCAATTTGATAGGTGGACCACTTGATGGATAAAGAACTGGGTGGATGGTCGCATGCAAAGAGTTGTGGTCAACTGTTCAATGTCCGCCTGGAGACCAGTAACGAGTGGTGTCTCTCAGTGATCCATGTTGGGACCGGTCTTGTTTAATATCTTTGTTGCCGACATGGACAATGGAATTGAGAATCAATGAGTGAATCGGAGAAGTGAATAGCAACACACCCTTCTCACTCAAGCAATTATATAAGTTTTTGGTGTTTCCATTTTTTTTTCTATTACAATTCAGTAGTATTCGTTATTTAGGTGATGTGAGACTAGTAACGGATGATACATCCAGCCTTTATGTCACTTTGTGAGCTCAAGCTGCTTGGACTCTCCTGGTAACACTTCAAGGCTGTTTCATGCTTAGTAGAAGTCTTGTGGATTGATTTATCCTGAAGTTTCTTTTTTTTTTGTCCCTTATTGATTTCATTTTTCCCAGATTTCAGGGAGAATTTGTCCACAGGAGAGCCTCAGCCCCTGTTCCCCTGTACCGCTTTGCACTGGTCATCTCCACCTCACCCATTCCTGCTGATGCAGCTACTCCTGCCACGTGCTGAGCAGCAGCATTGCAGTTATGAACTGATGTTTTATGGTTGATATTTATGCAGCAGCTTAGAAACCTAAACACTGACATTTACCTATGGCCTGAGCAGGCCATGAGCTCCTTCACAGGCATAAGCTGGGCTAGCTTGAAAGCTTTACTGATGTAATGACTGAAACCTGTGTGCTTGTTCCTTGACAGGGATGGTGGTTCTGGCCATTAGTACTTCAGCATTGGCTCAGCAAAACAGACGAATGTGCCAGGGTGCTTTTCCTGCAGCTCACACAAAGAGTTGTGGCCAATGGCTCAATGTTCAGCTGGAGACCAGTACTGAGTGGTGTCCCTCAGGGATCGGTGTTGGGACTGGTCTTGTTCAACATCTTTGTCGGTGACATGGACAGCGGGATTGAGTGCACCCGCAGCAAGATTGCCAATGACACCAAGCTGTGTGGTTCGGTTGATACGCTGCAGGGAAGGAATGCCATTCAGAGGAACCTTGACACGCTTGTGAGGTGAGCTGATGCCAACCTCATGAAGTTTAAGCATGACAAGTGCAAGGTCCTACACCTGGGTCAGAGCAATCCCAGGCACAGCTACAGGTTGGGCAAAGAACAGATTCAGAGCAGCCCTGAGGAGAGGATGTTATGGGGACCGTCCTGTGGGACTAGGTGGGCTGGTGTTGGAGGAGGGCCAAGGAGAATAACATTAAGCCACTCCTGGGGACTCCCAATCCTAGTGTTTGCTGAGCCCAAAGCCCCATACTGAAGCTGTGTGCCTGTGTGCCAGCAGTGGGTTCATGGGCCTCAGAGCAGATACAACATGGAAAGGTGCTATGGAGGGATGATTCACAATCACTGGAGGCTGTTGGATGTGGTCTAGGCTGCGCCAAGCCTGGACCAGGACCTCAAAGAAGTCATCATCCAACCTCTCAGTCCTGTAATTTCAAAATCAGCTAGTTCAGGCTTATTCTTCCTTGAACGGGCTTGCTCCTCTCTTACAGTGGGAGCAGCACTCTGGACATCCTGCCCTTCCCTCTGCAAGAACTCAGGAATAATTGCAAGGGGAGAAGAAGACTCATTCACCTTTTACTGTCCGTCTCTTCTCTGTGTAATCCAGTTGGTGTTTGTCTTGATGGTGATAATTACTCAGGAGTATGTAACTGCAAGAGAAATGTTTAATTAAGAGTGGGTTTATCACTAGTCTGTTGTCTGCTTCCATCTGGAAAGAGTGTGGGTGTGTCAGTCATCTTGGCAGCCCAGGTTGGAGGTCTGACAGCCCGATTCTGCACTCTCCCAAAAAAGTAAGGAAATAAATGACATTAAAATACTAATGGGACCCTTCTTTCCCTGCTGCTGCCATGTGAGCTCCTGATTTCTAAATAATACTTCATCCAAGATCCACATTTTCTGCTCCCTGGAATTGTTCAAGGCCAGGCTGGACAGGGCTTGGAGCAAGCTGCACTACTGGAAGGTGTCCCTGTCCATGGCAGGGGGTTGGAGCTGGGTGATCTTTAAGGTCCCTCCAACCTAAAGCAGTTTGGGATTCCATACCCACTGAGGATAAACCAGGTTTGCCTCAACTGAATCCATAATGCAGAACAGTGTCCTCTATGTGGTCAGATTTCCAGGTGCCCTGTAAGGATATCTGCTCTTCTAGATGATGCAGTTATTTGCCTCCAGATGAGTTTAAATCAAAATTACATTTACTAGCTCTTTAGAAATGCCCAGTAATATACTCCTGCAATATCTTAAAAGTCAGAAGGCTTTTAAAAGCCACAAAAATCTTGCTCAGGGTGCAAAGGCTCCTCATTTAAGCATATTGGAATCAAAAGGCTTTAAATTATCAGCCTGTGCTACCTCCTGGGAAGGGTCAACAAAGGTGAAGGTGGCCCAGAAACCTGATTGCACAGGGAATTAGCACTAGAAATATTTCTCCTCTTGTTGCTCTCAGGTGCAGTGGACATTCAGGGCAGAATGTGTCCCTGCCTTACAATAACTGCAATGAGCATAACCAGCTGGAGTGATTTATACACATTTTCACTCTGGGAAATCATGCTGATCTTAAGAGGGTTTTTAATTAAACAATGTGGTGTTACAAGCTGCAAATACGTTGATTTTGTGTTTATTCTTTGCAGCAGCATTTCCTTCTGGCTGTTGCTCAGTTGCTTAAGGAGAGAAAGGCTCAGGATTGCTACCCACCAGGAAATGGCTCCGGGATCCTGCTCTCAAAAGGGTGGATGTATGGGAATACATATATGAGCAGCTGGGGAAGTGCTGATCTTGGAGCTGGGCTGCTGTAGTGTGTCACTGGAGGGTGTATCCCAAATACGACACTGGGTCTCTCCTGGATCCTCACTTCTCCCTTCCCTGCAACTGGCAAATCTGGAAATAGATGGAGTTGCAGTATTTCTTTCCCCTGCTGATAATGAAGTGGGTAATTAGGCAGAGCAGCAGCAATTTCACTGGTTCTTTAAAACTCAATGAACATAAACCATTCTGTTTCTCCCCATGCTGGTGCGTCCCAGCAATGAAGCCCCTGCTGTCCCTCAGCACTGCCAGGTGTGAATAATCTGGCAGTTGAATATAGGTGCTGTGGGGCTGTGAAATGCCCTGGCAACATTTCAGGCAGGAGTTGGGTGGGTACGAACGTATATGCACATGCCAATTCAAATTTAAACAGTCCTTCACGTGAAGAGTGAGCCTTGCCCATGCAGCGGGACCCCTGGTTTGTTAGTAAAGTATATGAGGATCAAATGGATGTCTCTGTGCTGGTGGGTGCCTGGCTCTGGGGCTCCTCTGTCCCTGCCTGACCCCGTGCCTGCTTGTCCCTCACTCCTGGCCTGATTTGGATGTTTTGAGATGTTTTGACTGCTCTACTGTCTGCAGTGACGTGTTCATGGGGCTTCCTCCTGCTGTGTGATGGGCTAAGCTCTTTATGAAGCATCTGTACAGGATCCTCCTTGGGCATTTCCATCCCCAGATTGTCACAGATGACTTGGAAGTTATCAATACTTTGTGGTGCAACGTGAACCAGGAGGGGTTCCCACACAGCATAAGCATTCCCAAGATGACCTCATGAGGACATGCAACAGCTGGCTAATTCCAAGGGACAAAAGCAGTACATCAGATGCAGGGGTACTTGCATCTTCTCAGCTTGAGGTGGAAGCGAGCAGCTCTGCAGCGCTGCCAACCTTTCCCTGCTGAACTGCCAGCTAAGAGCCTCTAGAAAGGCGCAGCAGTATTAGTTAAGAGCTTCTTTCCCAAATGACCCAAATGAGGCATTACCTCAAATGTGCTCCCCATGTGACATCCAGATGCTGCTTTTGGACAAACTGTGCTGGTCTGGGAGATTTCTCTGCAGGGAGGTTGTTGTCAGCATCTGCTTCTTTGCCTTCCTAGCTTTGAAGTGTTTGGGCTGAGTTGTAAATTCAAGTTGATCCCCCTATTAAAAAGCACACTCAGCTACACACTGCTCAGCTTCAGTCTTTCATGGTCTCTGAGAGGCTGGGACAGTTTGCATCACTTCCAAAACACCTTTTTAAGCTTAAAAACACTATTTGCAATTAGAACAGTGAAGGGAAATGGCCAGTCTTGGAGGAAAAAAAACGTAATGTTCTCTTGTTGTGTACTTGAGATTGGTTATTTCTCATGTTGAAATATTCCCAAAACGTTTGATCTGAAATCTAAAGGGCTGTATGGTGCCTCAGCTTTGTTCTCAGAGGAGATAGCATCTCCTGGCACAGACCAGGCTGCTTAAGGTCATTTGAGAACTTCACTTGCACATGTTCAAACAGATCTTTCATTATCATCCATCAATACCTCCATCCTCACCCAGTCCTTTGGATACCCACTGCGGCTGGTGCAAAGCCATCCCACTTAATTGGTACCTCAGGGAAGCTGTTTCCATTCCGAAGCCTGCTCTGCTTTAATTAATGGATAAAAATTTCTGTGAATAGGAAGACCTTAACTCACTCCCATTTTTATTTCTCTTCTGCTTCCCATGCTTCTCCCAGGTAATTTGGGGGGGCACTTTGTGAAGCTCCATGGAAAGATTGCCTGGCCACTTGTTTCCTACAGACACAGTCCAGCAAAGAGCAGGGATGCTTGTTAAACACAAGTTAATTGTTCCTGAGATAGCTCCTTTGTTAAAGCTGAGCTTGGATCCAAGTACTCCAAGGAACTTTCCCTGGAGGGTGGGGAAACAGCAGTTTTGAGGTGATGCTGTTTACTCTGCGCATCTTCTGCATTTGGCATGCTGGGGACAGCCCTGACAAATTCAAAGTGTCTGCTTTTACAAAGAACACCACAACTTCTAAAAGAATTCTCATTATTTTCTGCATTTCTTCTATGGGAACAATGAGGAGTGCAGCTGGTCTAGGTACCAGCCTCCAAAATTACCCGGTAGTGCCGAGGACCCTGCACGGTTCCTTCTGCTGTGCCTGGGCTCCCCTTGCCCCTCATAGCTTCGGAAGCCATGGCCAAGCCAGTGCCATCAAGGGTTATGGGCAGGCAGAGGTTGTGCTTTTAATTAGAACCTTTCAATTGAACACAGGACTGTTAATGATTGAGTTACCAGGGTAAATGGCTTGTGTGGTAAGTAGCGAAGGACACTGGGCGGAAAAAGGGAGGCGATGCTGTGGGGTGCAGGATTTCCTTCTTGGGCATGTGCTAATTGCTTGTGAAAAATGGGCTCTGGGTGGCAGAGAAACAGGGAAGCACTGTGGCAAAATCTGGGCTCTCCAAGGCCACCCCTGGAGCTCCCCAGCACATTAAACCGGGAGGCGTTTCATGTCCTTGGGAGGCTTCTGCCATTATTCTGGCAGATGTGATGCTCATGGTCTGTATAAAGGCTGCTTATGGCATACGTGAAAAATAGTAGCAGGAGGTTGAAAATGATGGAGAATGGGGGTGTGCAGCTGCTCTATGGGCATCCCCCTGTACCAGAGAGCTGTGACAAGCTCCTTCCCAAGGATTTATAAAGGTGGCTGCCTACGACGTGACAGAGACTTCATCGTTTTTCTCTTTGCTTTGGCAGTTTTAGGTCAGTTTAATAAGAGAGAAGAAAACAGGAGACCTTCAAGGGAGTTGATGCCAAATTGGGAAATGAAAAGCTTTGCTCTGAACTACTTTTGTTGCCAGTGAGATGGAAGGAGCCAGCTGGGATCCCTCGCAGCTGCCACGTGGTAGCTCTTGCCCCGGTTTGGTGGGTGGGTGATTTGACATCAGCGTTAAATTGAACGTGATGTGGGAAGATGGAGGAAGAAGTGAGTAAAGAGTGTTAATTCAGGATGCAAGGAGGGTGCCAAGGCCTGGGTGCTGCTGTGGTGGGGTGGGACAGGAAGGGAGAGCACCAGGGGCAGGCTCTGGGGGCACAAGGCAGCAAACCAGCATTTGCAAGAAATATAAACTAAATGGGCTGGGCTGCTGATACTGCTTTCCCTACATGGGCTCATCCTGAGGACCGCGACATCTGGACATCATCTGCTCTGGGGAAAGGGACCTGAGTGTCCTGAGGGACACAAGCTCAAAAGCACTGAACAGTGAGCAGCAGTAGCAAAGAAAGCCAACAGGATGCTGGGGAACATCAGCAAGGGCATCACCAGCAGAGGTAAAGGTGGTGTTGTCCCACTCTGCTCACCCCTTGTCAGGCCACCCCTGGAATACTGTGTTCAGTTTTGGTCCCCACTATACAAAAAAGATGTGGGTGGATGGAGAGGGTCCAGAGAAGGGCCACAAAGATGATCCAAGGATTGGGTAGAGTGTGAGGAAAGGCTGGGAGAGCTGGAACAC
This sequence comes from Melopsittacus undulatus, assembly GCF_012275295.1. Lineage (NCBI taxonomy): Eukaryota > Metazoa > Chordata > Aves > Psittaciformes > Psittaculidae > Melopsittacus > Melopsittacus undulatus. The sequence continues at coordinate 79,470 of NW_022994100.1, read as the reverse complement.
TTCAGCAGGAGAAAAAAAGGCTCAGGAGAGACCTTGTCACCATGTTCCAGTATTTAAAGGGTGGCTACAAAGAAGATGGAGACTCCAATTTTACAGGGAGTCCCATGGAAAAGATAAGGGGTGATGGGCACAAGTTAGTCCTGGGGAGATCCTTTCTCTCACCAAAGGAAAATCTTTCATCATGAGAACAACCAGCCATAGGAATAATCTCCCAAGGAAAGTGGTAGACTCTTCAACGCAGGACAGTTAAGCTTTGGCTGACATGGTGCTCGGACATAGAATCATGGAATAGTTAGGACTGGAAAGGACCTCAAGATCATCTAGTTCCAAGCCCCCTGCCATGGGCAGGGACACCTCACACTAAACCGTATCACCCAAGGCTTCATCCAACCTGGTCTTGAACACTGCCAGGGATGGAGCATTCACTACCTCCCTGGGCAACCCATTCCACTACCTCACCACCCTCACAGGAAAGAACTTCTTCCTTATATCCAGTCTAAACCTCTGCTGTTTTAAGTTTCAACCCGTTACCCCTTGTCCTATCACGACAGTCCCTAATGAAGAGTCCCACACCAGCATACCTGTAGGCCCCCTTCAGATACTGCAAGGCTGCTCTGAGGTCTCCACGCAGCCTTCTCTTCTCCAGGCTGAACAGCCACAACTTTCTCAGCCTCTCTTCATACAGGAGGTGCTCCAGTCGCTGATCATCCTCGTGGCCTCCTCTGGACTTGTTCCAACAGTTCCATGTCCTTTTTATGTTGAGGACACCAGAACTGCACACAATACTCCAAGTGAGGTCTCACGAGAGCAGAGTAGAGGGGCAGGATCGCCTCCTTTGACCTGCTGGTCACGCTTCTTTTGATGCAGCCTAGGATACGGTTGGCTTTCTGAGCTGTGAGTGCATACTGAAGCTGGCTCATGTTCATTTTCTGACTGACCAACACCCCCAAGTCCCTCTCCTTGGGCTGCTCTGAATCTTTTCTCCGCTCAACCTGTAGCTGTGCCTGGGACTGCTCCCACCCAGGTGTACGATCTTGCTCTTCTCATGGTTAAACTTCATGAGGTTGGCATCAGCTCACCTCACAAGCGTGTCAAGGTCCCTCTGGATGGCATTCCTTCCCTCTAGCCTATCAACCAAACCACACAGCCTGGTGTCATCGGCAAACTTGCTGAGGGCGTACTCAAACCCACTGTCCGTGTCACCGACAAAGATGTTAAGACTGGTCCCAGCACGGATCACTGAGGGACACCACTCATTACTGGTCTCCAGGCGGACATTGAGCCGTTGACCACAACTCTTTGTGTGTGTCTATCCAGCCAGTTCTTTATCCACCAAGTGGTCCACCTATCAAATTGATGACACTCCATTTTAGAGACAAGGATGTTGTGTGGGACAGTGTCAAACGCTTTGCACAAGTCCAGGTAGATGACGTCAACTGCTCCACCCCTGTCCATCATTTTTGTAGGCCCGTTATAGAAGGCCACCAAATTGGTCAGGCAGGATTTCCCCTTAGTGAAGCCATGCTGGCTGTCACCAAGCACCTTGTTGTTCTTCCTGTGCCATAGCATGCCTTCCAAGAGAATCTGCTCCCAGATTTTGCCAGGCACAGAGGTGAGACTGACTGGTCTGTAATTCCCCAGGTCATCCATCTTCCCCTTCTTGAAAATGGGGGTTATATTTCCTTTTTTCCAGTGATCAGGAACTTGTCCTGACTGCCAGGATTTTTCAAATATGATGGCCAGTGGCTTAGCAACTTCATTCGCCAGCTGCTTCGGGACCCATGGATGGATTTCATCAGGTCCCATGGACTTGTGTACATTCAGGTTCTTAAGATGGTCTCGAACCAGATCCTCATGTACAGTGGGCCCAAGGTCTAGGTTTTCACAGTCCCTGCGTCTGCCTTCCAAGACTCGGGTGCTGCGGTCAGAGCCTTTGCCAGTGACGACCGAGGCAAAGAAGTCATTCAGAACCTCAGTCTTCTCCAAGTCCTGTGTAGCCAGTTCTCCCGAAAGTTTCGGAGGGGGCCTACATTGTCCTTAGTCTGTTTTTTAGCTGCTACATACCTATAAAATCCCTTCCTCTTGTCGTTTACATCCCTTGCCAAGATTAGCTCCAATTGGGCCTTAGCTTTCCTACCTTGGTCCCTAACTTCCCAGACAACATCCCTGTATTCATCCCAGGCCACCTGTCCTTGTTTCCACCTTTTATAAGCCTCTTTTTTCCTGTGAATTTTTCTCAGCAGCTCCTTATCCATCCCAGGAGGTCTCCTGGCCCTCCTGCTGCACTTCCTTCTAGTCAGGATGCAACACTTCCTGAGCTTGTAGCAGGTGATCCTTGAATATTAACCAAGAGTCTAACATCTACTTTAGGTCATTCTTTGCCGAGAAAGGTTAGACCAGATCCAACCTTGAGGTCCCTTCCAACCTGGGATTCATGATTCTATGACCTGTCTTTGGTGTTTTAAAGGTAGATTAAAGAGGAAGGTGTGATGCCTGTTGGTTCTGATGTCCTTAGTCACGGTGGGAAGGGCATTGTACACCAGCAGCTGCTTCACCCCACTAATATGTCCCCACCAGCCAGGACTAACATGCCTAGCTACTTTGCAGACACCAATATTGAAGTTCCTCTTTGATTTATAACACTTTGGGGAGAAATCAGCACACATGGTGGGTTGGAGTGATTTAATTTCCTCTGCTTGACACAGTCACAGCACTTTCCTGTCCCACTGTTTTTAATTTCCACTCTAGTTTTTGTATGTTCATACTGCTCTGGGGTGACTGATTGCATGTTACTGTCACACAATCCCCTGAGGAATTAATCTTTTTCTGATGGTGTCAGTGAAAAAGCAGAGGGATTTCAATGGAGCTACCAGAACTCATGCAGCTGGACCGTGCTCACATGGTGCTTTACGCCGGTGTTGAGCAGACCAAGAGGCACCTTGGGTCAGAAGCAAGAGGGAGATGGTCTCGCAGCTGTGTTTGCTTGCTCTGTGATCTGTACAGAGCCTGTCTGGATGAGCACTCCATTAATTATCTTCATCAGCTGACAACGGGTCCAGACTCAATGAGGTTGCTCTCCATGGGCTCCTGGCTGTAGCATCCCAGCAGCTCCCCTTGCTCTGCTGCGCTGCCTGTGTGCTTCTCCCAGAAAGCTGGAATTTGTTTACCCTGCACCAATTCATCTTATTTCCAGTTTAAAGTACATGGGTTACAACAAAATAATTGGCAGCCTGCTGATTAATATTACAGCCGACAGAATGAAAATGGGCTGCAAGCTCAAAGCGCTGAGGAAAGCTAGAATTTGGTGAGCAATGTGCAACAGAAAGAAGACTGCGAGGCAAGCAACACTCTTTTCCTCTTGCTGCCTCACACAGGAAACCTGATTCTGTTAAATCCCCTTCTCCCTACTCCACCATACAACCTTCCATCCTTTGAGGTGGTCAAGACTCAGCTGCGAGGAATCTGATCTGAGAACATGTGCTCCAAGCTGGACTGGGCGATTCCAGAGGTCCCTTCCCACATGAATTGTCCTGTGGTTCCCCTGCAAGCAACTGTAACATGGGAAATTCTTACCACACAGAGCAATTCTTAAAATATTGATGAATAAAAGCAAGTTTTTTCTTCTTTCATGGGTTCTTAGATGCTCCCAAAGCCCATCAGTTGGTCTTAGCACCTCTGGAATTGTGGCCACTTTCATGCTGCTTCTTCATTTTATCGACTTTGTTATGAGAAAAAGAGTCTATTCTCTGCCTGTTGTGTGTGGGTTGGTGAAAGCATCAATGATCCATCCTAAGGTGTACTGCTGCAGGTCACTAATAGACAGGGCAACCACGTGACATGTTGTACCTTGTTCCAAGTGCTGATAAAACACTGGGAAGTGTCTAGAAAAGGCAGTATTAAACAGGATGTGCTGAATGTTCCCTTGTGGGAACACTGGTGCTGGGCTGACTCCTGTCACTGAATTTCTGAGCCTCATTCATGCTGTAGGCACTTGGAGCAGGTAATGATTTAACTTCCTAAATATGCTGGAGAAGTGCTGTAATGAGAGATGCAAAAATATTATGCAAGACAAACATTTTGCAGTGTGTATAAGGGCATTGTTTTGCAGCTGGGGTGAAGTCTACACACAGACAGGGTATAAACCCCCAGTACACTCTGAACATCACCCCTGTGGGCCTCAGCTTGCTTGCCTGTCAAAGGGGTGAATTTCAGTCTCTGAATCAAATGCTGCTGTGATTAGACAGTTAAAATCCCCTCTCTCTCTGTGAACATATGGAGTGTAGGAGAAGGAGAGAGCAGAGTAAAGCAGCCTCTTCTGAAAGGTGTCTAATAGCCCAAGCCTGCAGCAGGAAAGCCAAATCTCTTACTTCCAGGACTAATGCTTCACTGTTCTGTGTTTGCCTTCCCTGTGTTTCTCACGGATTAGAGGGAGAGAGCTTGGATTAAAATCCACGTTATGGCAGAGTGAAAAAAAGAGGTTCTTACAGCTCCCATTATTGGCACATTCTTCAGGCACCAGTGCTGCCTGCTTCAATCAAGAGCGCCGGGTCCCTCCTCACCAATCATGGGAAATTAATGTAAACACTCAGGTTATTGAGAGCTTTGCTTCTCCCCTGCTTACAAAGAGACACAACTCCTCGTGCATGAAGGTGCAGCACAGGCCTGTGATTATCTATTAAAGGCTCCACAGTGTTTCATTAAGTCCCTCTTCATGTTACCATTCTGTCTCTCTTCATCCCGCATGAAAAAACGTTGTCTTGCACCCATCTCATGTTAGAGAGCAGGAGCTCCTGTCTGTGTGCATGTGCAACAACAGCACCATTATGCACCCACAAGTGCCAAAACCCTGCAATTTATGGCGCACACTTTGAGTCATGCCAACACCACATGCTTTAAGTATGGCATTTCCATTCATTACGCGTGGCAGCTTGGTGGTCATGAGGAGCTATTGCTGAGTTTAATCACCCCATTTGAATGGAGATACCCCTTTCTCTCATCAGCGTTCAGGACAGATCCTGCCAGGCTGCGGTGTTTGTTGCTGGAGTGCTGTGAGAGCTTCTGCACAATGCAAACGGAGTTTGTTTGTCACACAGAGCTGCTCTGGCAACAGGGTCCTGGAGCCAAGGTCCTGTGAGGTGCTGGGCACCACTGGGTTTTCTGAAATGCTGGTGCTATTCAGCCTCTACCAAACAAACCAGCCCTTGAAAAGAAAATATCATTTATTATGTGCATTGACATACACTTACTGCTTCAGTGCAAGGACCATCGAGTCAGTGCAGAGACCATCACCACATGGTTCATGGCAATAAAACCTTGAAGCAATATGCCAGTCAGTAGATGTTTGAGAAAATCTTTGCCCAAGAACCCCCACTTTGCCCCAGCAAGCTCTTCCAAGAGCAAGGTCCTGCCCCTATGTCAGGGCAATCCCCAGCACAAACACAGGCTGGGGAAGAGGGCATGGAGCATCTTGAGGAGAAGGACTTGGGGTGTTGGCTGAGGAGAAGCTCCTCATGACCCAGCTTCAGTGAGTGCTGGAGCCCAGAACCCCCCCCGTGTGTGGGGCTGCACCCCCAGAGCGTGAGCAGCAGCTCAGGGAGGGAATCCTGCCCCTCTGCTGTGCTCTGTGAGACCCCCCCTGCAGCCCTGATCCAGCTCTGGGGCAGCAGCACAAGAGGGACCTGGAGCTGTTGGAGCGAGGCCAGAGGAGGCCATGGAGCTGCTGCGAGGGCTGGAGCAGCTCTGCTCTGGAGCCAGGCTGAGAGAGCTGGGCTGGGGCAGCCTGGACAAGAGAAGGCTCCTGAAGGGGACACCTGAGAGCAGCTCCAGGGCCTAAAGGGGCTGCAGGAAAGCTGGAGAGGGGCTTGGGACAAGGGCCTGTAGGGACAGGACAAGGGGAATGGCTTGAACCTGCCAGAACAGGGGAGACTGAGCTGAGCTCTGAGGCAGAAGCTGTTCCCTGTGAGGGTGCTGAGGCGCTGGCACAGGGTGCCCAGAGCAGCTGTGGCTGCCCCATCCCTGCAGTGCTCAAGGCCAGGCTGGACACAGGGGCTTGGAGCAGCTGCTCCAGTGGAAGGGGTCCCTACCTGTGGCAGGGGTTGGAACTGGAGGAGCTTTAAAGTCCCTTCCAACCCAAACCAGTCGGGGGTTCTATGATACATAACACCAAAGGATGAGAATTTGGGGTTATAAGGGTAAATCCCGAGAGGACTGCCTTGAGTAGCACAACACCTCTACAAGAGCGTGAAATGGCTTTAAGTGCCCACAGTTCTTTGTCTTCCATGCTACAGCTTCATTCTTGCCCTATACATGCAAGGGAGTGTTTATAGTTTGCTTTACATACACTGAACAAGCGTCCTCACCACAGATCACCTCCAGCCATCTCCCTCCAGCCACATCTCCCCTGTCACACACAGCCGCACCCCACGGCGAATACAGGGGACCTGTACATCCGTGAAGGGCAGACTTCACCCCACACGGGTGCAGCTGGGAAGGCTCCTTCAGGGACCCCCACATCCTGCAGCCCTCACGACACCCCGCTCCCAGCTCCCCTCACAGAGCCCGGCACCGGGTTGCGGCTCCTATCGCCCCTCTCGACGGACGGGAGGAGGCTGTCCCCGCTCCGGCCCCGTCCCTCACCACCGCTACGGAGTGCGGGCCCGGCCCGGACACCTCCCGGCACCGCCGCTGCGCCGCCATGGCCGCCCGGCCGCCTCAGCCGTTGCTAGAGCGACGCGCGGCGGTGGATGTGGCGTCATGGCGCAGCCACGGTGAGGGGCTCGGGAGCTGTAATGGCGGCCTGAGGTGACCCGCAGCCCAGCGGCGCTGCCGTGTGGTGCCGCAGCCCTGCAGCCTCTCACAGCCCCCCACAAAGTCCGTTTCTCTCAGCTGTAGAGGTACGGGTGTAATGAGGGGGCTGATCGATGGTTGGACAGTCGCATGCAGCTCAGTGTCTCGATGCACACCAGTGACAAATGGTGTCCCTCAGGGGTCTGTACTGGGACCAGTGCTGTTTAGTATCTTCATCAACAACATAGTGGGATCGAGCGCACTGTCACAAGCATGCAGGTGACACACCCGAGGTAAGGGATGGGATACAGGTTGGAGAAGTGGAACCATCATGAGGTTCAATGGGCCCAGCACAGGGTCCACACTGTGAAATACGAGCTCTCTGCTCTAATCGAGATTAACAGGGGTTTATTGAGGGACAAAGTCAATAAAGCAAAAGCAACAGCGCTGGGCGCATGGCTGCAGCCGGAGGCACACTGGTTAGCGTTTGTTACAGGTTTATATACTTTCACTATTGCCTTAGTCATATACATATTGATAATTCCTGCATATAGGCAGGGAATATTATAACTAAATCCAGGAACTTATTACCATAAGTCTCTTGGCATCTGTGCACTGCTCTGCAGTGATTGTGGGCAGGGTCTTGAGGATGAACTAAGCAGTCTTTCTCTTGTGAGCAGGGGTCTTCAAGATGAAGTAAGCAGTCTTCCTCGCAGTGTACTTTTCACCTTTGGCACGGTTGGATGCCCCAGTAATCACCAATTAGCTGAAACCAGCCATATCTGCAAGTTTCTGGTAGCTGGCAAAGATTTAGAACAGGGTGACCTTCCACAAAATTTGGTGCAGGAGGGGCAGACAAGGAGTATCCCAAGCTAGCAGATGTTGGGGAGGCTCTGTCTCTGAACTAACTGATAAGTAGAAGGCTGGTGTGAAGTCATTCAGTCATGTTTAGTGGGTCCCCTAAATTCCAAAGACTTACAGCACAGACTTTGTTCTTTATCTTCGACCTAAGTTAAGCTGAAAGTACTTTAACCCTACGTTTTCCAGGCACTAGCTTTTATCAAGCCTCCCCCCCCCCCCCCCTTTTTTTTCTTTTTACTTGACTCCATTTTGCTCGAGTTCTGGCCATTTTCAACTTTGTGAACCCATACAGTTATATCCACATAGCAGCACCAATGATTGCCAAAAGCAAATACGTTTATGTGTTTATTGCAGCCCCCTGGGTCGGGCAACCCCCAGTATCAAGACAGGCAGGGGGATGGAGGAATGGAGAGTAGCCCTGAGGAGAAGAACTTGGGGTGCTGGATGAGCAGAAGCTCCCCATGACCCAGCTTCAGTGAGTGCTAGAGCCCAGAGCCCCCCGTGTGTGGGGCTGCACCCCCAGAGCATGAGCAGCAGCTCAGGGAGGGGATCCTGCCCCTCTGCTGTGCTCTGGGCAGACCCCCCCTGCAGCCCTGATCCAGCTCTGGGGCAGCAGCACAATGATCAGAGGGGTGAAGCTGATCTGCTGTGAGAAAAGGCTGAGACAGCTGGGCTTGTTCAGCCTGGATGAAGACGACTCAGGGAGACCTTATTGTGGCACTCCAGTTCTTAGAAAGGGCCTATTAAGAAGTATGGGGAGAGACTTTTTAGCAGGGCCTGTTGTGATAAAACGAGGGGTGATGGTTTTAACTTAGAGAGGGGACATTCATGATGGATATGAGAAAAAATTCTTCACAGTGTGAGTGGTAAAAACTGGCACAGGTTACCCAGAGCATTGGCAGTTGCAGCATCCCTGGAGATATTCAAGGCTGGATGTGGTTCTGGGGTACCTGATCTAGTGGAAGGTGTCCCTGCTCACTGCATGGGGGTTGGACTGGATGAGCTTTTGAAGGTCCCTTACAACCCAAACCATTCTATGAGTCTACGATTCAGAGGGTGACAGAGCCCAGACCCTGGATCCCCTCAGAGCACAGTGCCTGGCTGGGAAGGGCTAAGGACATCTAGTGAGGGGAGAGCTTGCACAGACAGGTACAAGAGTGAGAAAGTTTTGCATTAATATGTGCATAAACCAAAGGTTGAGTTTAATGGCAAGAATGGGCTCCCTGTGCCTGTGGGTTGGTGGTAGCTGTGTGAGCCCCACAGCATCAGCTCCTGGTCAGGGAGGGCAGTCACCTCTGAGGCCTCCTGTGGTCCATGTCCTGCTGATGGACAGGTGCCGGAGCTGCCTGGGGTGGAGGGAAATGGGAATTAAAACAGTGACTGTGGATCAGAGATTGCTTCAAGTTAATTGCCCACAAAGAAGGAAAAAGCTGTTGCTCTGTCTGCCAAGAACTTCTCTTTCTTGCTGAAAATCAGGACTTGGCTGATGACAAGTTGGAAAAATTATCCAAAGGAGGAGAGGTCAGTGTTTAAAGCTGACTGTAAAGCTTGTTGTCATCCAGCTGAAATATGCCATGCAGTTACTTTAGGTATGGGTCCCAGGATCCTTGCACAATCAGACAAAGTGCTGTGTTACACAGCATGTATACACTGTGTTTCACACACATATATTATGCCACCACAGCAGTGCTTGAACTGCCATCTCTTTATTTCAGTAGAGACTTATGCTACCATTCTACTGTAAGTTAATCTTGGAGATGTTTAGGAGATGTAAACAACTTCACACCAGGGAACTGTGGACTCTCCCCCTGAAAACTCATATTTAAGGGCTGGGAGGGATGAATTTCTTGGTATGTTACAGTTTTGTCTGAGGTTTTATGAAGTAATGAGAAAACTGTTGACTCCATGGAAATAGAGTAATGCAGCAGCTAGGGATGACTTGAAAATCCAGTGGCAAATGGCAAGCATAAAACTTGTAGTACAACAAAGCAGCAAGGGAGCCAGAAAGAGTAATTCCCCTTGCCATGGGTGCTGCCTGGTGGGGTTATAAAACAATACATTACTTATGGAGGAAATAGTGTGCAAACCTTTCTGAGCAAAGGATTTGCCTCTCAAGTAAGTAAGAAATCCAAAGACAAAGAACTTCTTTTGCATGGGTTATGCAGCTGTAATTGAGACCAGCATTGCTGGGGCTTCATTCTAGATATAGGGGGGAAGGGAACCTCACAGTAGTGGCAAATAATTGCAGATGGTTTCCTAATCTCTCATGTGGAAAATCAAAACTGCTGAAAAGATGACAGCACCCTAGTGAATGTTGTTTCTGGATGTGAAGGCAAAACATCAGCACCTGGTGTTTTGTGGGGAGAGGTGTTTTGACTTGAATCACTGCTATGCAAGGATACTGGTGGATAAAAAGTGGTTTTCAAGGCCCAGATTTAAATAAAACAGTGAGCTGATTATCTAAGGAAGAACTAAAAGGGAGTGTTTCAGGATGTGTTTCTATGAACATTGATAGTTCTGCTAGCACATATTTGTTGTAGTTTGCTGCAGAAAAATATTACTGTCACTCTAAGCTATGCTATTAACCTTTTCTCGTAAAAAGCTTATAATATGGGACAAAATCAAATCAGTTCAAATTTTGTGCTGTGGAAGATACTAGTGCTGGTAATGGGAAAGGCCTGACAGATATGGGAGAAATGCCATTGTCCATCATATTTGAAAAATCCTGGCAGTCGGGTGAGGTTCCTGATGGCTGGAAAAAGGGAATATAACCCCCATTTTCAAGAAGGGGAAAATGGATGACCCGGGGAATTACAGACCAGTCAGTCTCACCTCTGTGCCTGGCAAAATCTGGGAGCAGATTCTCCTGCAAGGCATGCTAAGGCACAGGAAGAACAACAAGGTGCTTGGTGACAGCCAGCATGGTTTCACTAAGGGGAAATCCTGCCTGACCAATTTGGTGGCCTTCTATGATGGGGCTACAGAACTGATGGACAGGGGTAGAGGCTTTGAGGACCACAGGATGGCTTCAGGGCAGACTGGGACCTGAGGAGCAACAAGAGGGCTGCAGGAGGTTCATCTGGGCAACATGTTCCCCTTATGGTGACTAGTCTGAGTTTCCTAAGCCTGTGCTGGAGACCTCAGTGTCTGCACAGGTCTCCTGGATGTCTGAGCAGGGAAAAACACCAAGGAAAGTAGCAAAAAGTTCCCACTGGCAAAAAGGGAACTCTGAGAGGTAGGAGCTGGGCCAACATGCTTCTACACAGTGCCACATCAGGTTTGAGATCCACCTCTACATCTCACCCCTTGGCACCATCATCAGAACACAAGATGCTTCCCAGCTTTTTGGCACTACGAGCTGAAATCCCCAGGGTTGCTGAGACCAGGTAGGGCTGGATGGGAGGTGGTGCTGGCTCCCACACTGAGCTTCTTGGCTTACTCTACATGCAGTGGAAGGAAACCAAGTTTTGCCTCATCAGCTTAATTAGCAATATTAGTACAGTTCTAGAAGCACTGAAAGGGAAAATGCAAAGCATGAGACTAAAAGGGGAGAAAGAGCCCCATTTTATCTCATGAGCAAAGGGATGGCCTTCATGGTGCTCCTGGCTACATCTCAGTCCCTGATGAGTGATGACCCTGCAGCATCTCCTGCAATTAGAGGGCGGAGACAGAATCACCCCTAAAAGGATGGCCCCAGAGCATTCAGGCTGTGTTCCTGCCTTTGCTCTAAGGGCTGGGTCCCTCTCATTGAACCACCCTGGGAAAAGCTGGTGGTGAATACAGGGGACATGCACCACGGCTAAGAGACCAGCAGGCAACACGCTCCCACTGGGGCAGGGGTAACCAAGTGGGAGTTCCAGGATTCACCATCACCAATCCCAGTATTTTCCTCTTCTCTTCTTGGGTCTCCGTGTCTATTGTAATGAAAAAGTATTATTTCAGTGGCCTAATGAAAATAGCTGCTCAGACCAACAGTGGTGGTAAAACCAGCAATGATGCTTTCTGGCAGCAGATGATGGAAACTGTGGTCTATTTTCATGTGCTCATGTGCTCGATAGAGGGTTTTATTGGGGTGCTGGAAGAGAGTAGGACACAAAGGGACAGTAGTTTTAAGAGATCTGAGTGCTATCTTTATTCCCATCTATTTCCCACCTCCTGTCCATCCTAGTTTAAGGCTGGGAAAGCTTTGGGGAACTTTCAGAAAGCACATACTAACATTGATCTCTGTTGGAAAACTCTCCTGTACTGCAGACCATAAATCCCATCCATTTAGTAAATATGAGCAAGGTCAAACTCATCATTGAAACATGCAGCATGGACAGAGGGAAGGGTCAGGAGCTCTCATGTTGCCCCCGATCCAGTCACCCAGCCCTTCAGTTGCCTGGGCATGGCCGGGACACCAGGGAAGGGAAACAGTCACTTATAAAGAGAACTATACAAGCAAACTGGTAATAAAACAAATCAATCGCATACAACCAAACCCAGCACAAACACAGGTTGCAGCAGAGGATATGGAGCAGCCTGACAAGAAGGACTTGGTGTGATGGGTGAGGAGAAGCTCTCCATGACCCAGCTTCAGTGAGTGCTTGAGCCCAGAACCCCCCCGTGTGTGGGGCTGCACCCCCAGAGCGTGAGCAGCAGCTCAGGGAGGGGAATCCTGCCCCTCTGCTGTGCTCTGGGGAGACCCCCCCTGCAGCCCTGATCCAGCTCTGGGGCAGCAGCACAAGAGGGACCTGGAGCTGTTGGAGCGAGGCCAGAGGAGGCCATGGAGCTGCTGCGAGGGCTGGAGCAGCTCTGCTCTGGAGCCAGGCTGAGAGAGCTGGGCTGGGGCAGCCTGGACAAGAGAAGGCTCCTGAAGGGGACACCTGAGAGCAGCTCCAGTGCCTAAAGGGGCTGCAGGAAAGCTGGAGAGGGGCTTGGGACAAGGGCCTGTAGGGACAGGACAAGGGGAATGGCTTGAACCTGCCAGAACAGGGGAGACTGAGCTGAGCTCTTAGGCAGAAGCTGTTCCCTGGGAGGGTGCTGAGGTGCTGGCACAGGGTGCCCAGAGCAGCTGTGGCTGCCCCATCCCTGGCAGTGTTCAAGGCCAGGTTGGAGCAGTTTGTGATTCTATGAAATCCCAAAAAAAACACTGTGCATATAAGAATAATGCAGGAAATGTAGAGACTTGTTACCTCTTCATGAACACTGAGCAGATTTTACAGTTTCCATTTACCTCTCACTTGCTTTTTCACTGAAGGCAGCTGCAGCCTCTGCACAGATGCAGAGATTTCATCATCAGGACCCCTTATCCCATAAAATAGTAGGATGAGGGAATTAAGAAGTTTGCTTCTACCATTCTGTCTCTCTCGTTCACCACTCTAGGCAAGGTAAGCATTTCTCCTTGTCTTGCTGCTGGGATCTGCACTCACCTTTCTGCTCCCTTCACTGCTCTAAAGCCAAGGGGAGCTCTGTGTACCCTTGCATGAGCTCTCCATGCCATCTCCCAGCATTTCCCAGCCCAAGCCCTGCCCACGACATTGTGATGAGCTTTTCTTTTTCACCAAGCCCTCTCAAAGCAGCATCGGTCTCTCTACCTGCATGAATTCATTAAAGCTCAAGCTTTGTAGCAAGATGTCTGTTATTAACAGGGCACCACATGTGCTAATTAAAGGAGAATAACAGCCATCTCTCTCTGAAACACTTTGTAAAGGGATGGGTCCTGCAAACCATCACATCTTTACAGCCTTTTCAACTGGTGTCAAGATTAAACGTAAAGCAGGAGGGGTTCAGCAGGGGCTGTGTTCATCGTACAGGCTTGGCTCATTGATTCCTGCATTGGGTGGGTCTGGTGGGAGCAGGATGAGATTCATTTTGTGTTCTGTCTCCTCACTCCAGCATGCCTCCCTTCCTCCCCAGCATCAAGAGCCTTTCAAATGCCCTCTGTCTCTTCCTCACTGCTCCCAGTACCACAGCAGCATCTTCCCCACCGAGCACAGCAGAAGCCATATCTGACCTAGAGGAGCCAAGCAGAGCTGCAGAGACCCCACTGTGGAGGGTGCAGAGAACCGAGGATGGGGAGTTTGGTTCCCATTGTTCCCGGGATGGACTTGCATGTCCTTAGGGAATCTCTCCAAGCTTTAGTCACAGTAATGGAGTTAGTGAAGCAGAGGGAAGTATGGACAAACCTCCCATAGCTCGTGGCCTCCAGGCCAGTGGCTGCTTCAAGGCTGAAATGTAATGAGTTCTTCCCACGAATAAACACGGGCTCCTGCTGCTCAGTTCTGCAGGAACATCCTGCAGAGAGCCCCAGGGAGGGTCACTCTCTGGGGCTGAACACAGGTAAAGGCAACGCTCTGGTCTTGGCAAACAGCCTCTTCCCTTCCCTCCTGCAGCTATGAGCTATGGGATCTGGTTATGTGCTTTGCAATGCCTTGCATTGCCCAGGAGTATGAAGTTCCTATCACAGCCTTGGGAAGCTTTATGCCCTGTTCTTTCCTGAGGCTCTCCACACACTCTGATGCCAAAGGGCTGTGCTCTGCACCAGCCTTCCCAGAAGAACAAGCACACCAGTCAGTTGCCAGCACATATAATAAATGATCAGAGCAATGCAGAGATATTCCAGCTGCTCCAGCCAATGAGCTGTCTTCATTTAGAGCTCGGCAAAGATGCCTTTATCCAAACACCCTTAGCATGGGGAACAGAAATTCGACATGTGTGCACATCTGCGGGGGTATGATATAATGGGCATCACACAGAAACATGGTGAGATGGCTCCTATGACTGGAGTGTTGGAATGGAAGGTTACAGGCTCTTTAGAAAAGACAGGCCCAGCAGGCGGAGACGGGGATTTGCCATTTATGTTAGGGATAGGCTGGAGAGTATGGAACTCTGCCTGGGGACAGGTGAGCAGTTAACAGACAGTTTGTGGGTCAGGGTTAAGGGGAAGACAATGATGGGAGACATTACTGTGGGGATCTGTTACAGGCCAACTGATCAAGAGGAACCTGTGGATGAAGTGCTCTATAGACAGATAGGAACAGCCTCATGCTCACAGGCCCTTGCTCTCATGTGGGACTTCAACCACCCTGATACCTGCTGGAGCAACGAAACGGCCCAGCACAAGCAATCCAGGAGGTTCCTCGACTGTGTGGAAGACAAATTCCTCCTGCAAGTAACAGAGGAGCTGACAAGGAGAGGTGCCCTGCTTGACGTTGTGCTCACCAACAGGGAAGGGCTGGTTGGAAATGTGATGCTCCAGGGCAGCCTTGGTTGTAGTGATCAAGAGATGGTTGAATTTGAGATCCTCAGGACAGTGAGAAGAGTGTGCAGCAAGCTCACTGCCCTGGACTTCAAGAGAGGAGACTTTGGCCTCTTCAGGAACCTGCTTAGCAAGGTTCCATGGGATATAGAATCATAGAATCATAGAATAGTTAGGATTGGAAAGGACCTCAAGATCATCCAGTTCCAACCCCCCTGCCATGGGCAGGGACACCTCACATTAACCATATCACCCAAGGCTTCATCCAACCTGGTCTTGAACACTGCCAGGGATGGAGCATTCACTACCTCCCTGGGCAACCCATTCCAGTGCCTCACCACCCTAACAGGAAAGAATTTCTTCCTTATATCCAGTCTAAACCTCTGCTGTTTAAGTTTCAACCCGTTACCCCTTGTCCTATCACCCTAGAGGGCAGGGGGGCCCAAGACTCATGGTTAATATTCAAGGATCACCTGCTACAAGCTCAGGAATATTGCATCCCAAAGTAGAAGGAAGTGCAGCAGGAGGGCCAGGAGACCCCCTGGGATGGATAAGGAGCTGCTGTGGAAACTCTGAGGGAAAAAATAGGCTCATAAAAGGTGGAAGCAAGGACAGGTGGCCTGGGAAGAATACAGGGATATTGTTCGGGAAGCTAGGGACCAGGTTAGGAAAGACAAGGGCCACTTAGAATTAAAATTGGCTAGGGATGTAAACGATAACAGGAAGGGATTCCATAAGTACATGGCAAATAAAGAAGAGACTAGGGACAATGTAGGCCCATCCAGAAGCTATCGGGAGAGCTGGCTACCCTGGATTTGGAGAAGCCTGAGGTTCTTAATGACTTCTTTGCCTCCGTCTTCACTGGCAAATGTTCTGACCACACCACCCAAATCTTAGAAGGCAGATGCAGGGACTGTGAGAATAATGACCCTAGGCCCACTGTAGGAGAGAGAGGATCTGGTTCGAGACCATCTTAAAAACCTGAACGTACACAAGGGGTAACGGGTTGAAACTTAAACAGCAGAGGTTTAGATTGGATATAAGGAAGAAATTCTTTCCTGTGAGGGTGCTGAGGCACTGGAATGGGTTGCCCAGGGAGGTTGTGAATGCTCCATGCCTGGCAGTGTTCAAGGCGAGGTTGGATGAAGCATTGGGTGACATGGTTTAGTGTGAGGTGTCTCTGCCCATGGCAGGGGGGTTGGAACTGGATGATCTTAAGGTCCTTTCCAACCCTAACTATTCTATGATTCTATAGAGACAGGCTGAGAAAGTTGGGGCTGTTCAGCCTGGAGAAATGAAGGCAGCGTGTAGACCTCAGAGCAGCCTTCCAGTATCTGAATGGGGCTATAGGGATGCTGGGGATGGACTGTTCATTAGGGACTGTAATGATAGGACAAGGGGGAACAGGTTAAAACTTAAACAGGGGAAGTTTAGATTGGATCTAAGGAACTTCTTTACTGTAAGGGTAGTGAGGCACTGGAATGGGTTACCCAGGGAATTGGTGAATGCTCCATCCCTGGCAGTGTTCAAGGGAGGGTTGGATAGAGCCTGGGGTGGCAGGGTTTAGTGTGAAGTGTCCCTGGCCCTGGCCAGGGGGGTTGGAACTGCCGGATCTTAAGGTCCTTTCCAACCCTGACTATTCTGTGATTCTAAGTCTCATTGTCTCAGCTCTTTTCCTCTCTAGAGGATGCATCTTGCTGAGCACACTCCTTGGTTGAACTTGCAAACAAATTTGTCCTGTAAATTCCTTTTAATGTTCTGGCTTTGTTACTTTCTATTTAACTGACCATCCTTTTAATAAGAAAATCCTATATTGGTTCACATTAATACACTAAATGACAACATCAAAACTCTGAAATTGGATGGTGCTGGGAGAAAACCTCAAAACCAGCAACAGCAGTCCCAGAAATTCTCAAAATAACAGGCCCTGCTTTTTAATCTCACAGGTGGCAGTTTGGCTCCTGTGCTGCATTTTGTTTAGGTATGGCCAAGGAGAAAGCAGCCTAAACTGATAAATACAAGGAACACAAACCTCTGTTCTCAGCCGTCATGGAGGCTCAACTTAGTAGAACAAAGAAATGCTGGTGGGAAACTGCTCTGGGAGAATCTGCCTGTTAAAGCCTTTGCTTTCTTTTAGCTCAACGGCAACAAGAAGTTAAGTTTTTAAACAATTGAAGATTTCTGGGCAGCTACAGCTTCTCTGGTCAACATGGGCCTGGGCTTCAGCAGCCTCACAGTAAAGAACTTCCTAATGTCTGATTTAAATTTCCCCTCTTTCAGTTGAAAACCATTCTCTGTTGTCCCTTCACCACATGCTCTTGTCAAAAGCCCCACACTACAGGCCCTTGTCCCAAACCCCCTCCCCAGGTTTCTTTTAGGGCCCCTTTAGGCACTGGAGCTGCTCTCAGGTCTCCCCTTCAGGAGCCTTCTCTTCGCAGGCTGCCCCAGCCCGGCTCTCTCAGCCTGGCTCCAGAGGCTGGAGGTGTTCTGGGCCAGGCTGGATGGGGCTTGGAGCAAGCTGCTCTCGTGGAAGGTGTCCCAGCTCCTGGCAAAGCCCCTTCAAGCCAAACCATTCCAGCATAATATGGTTCTTATGGTCATATGTTGTAATTCGAGTTACTGCACAGGTGTTTGGTGCAAGACAACTAACAAGAAAGTTAAAATCTAGAACCAATATTTGAGGGAGCACAGTGTACAGTTCTGGTGTCCTCAACATAGAAAGGACATGGAGCTGTTGGAACAAGCCCAGAGGAGGCCACGAGGATGATCAGGGGGGACTGCAGCACCTCTTTTATGGAGACAAGCTGTGAAGGTTGGGGCTGTTCAGCCTGGAGAAGAGAAGGTTGTGTGGAGACCTCAGAGCAGCCTTCCAGTATCTGAATGGGGCTATAGGGATGCTGGGGATGGACTGTTCATTAGGGACTGTAGTGATAGGACAAGGGGGAAAAGGTTAAAACTTAAACAGGGGAAGTTTAGATTGGATCTAAGGAACTTCTTTACTGTAAGGGTAGTGAGGCACTGGAATGGGTTACCCAGGGAATTTGTGAATGCTCCATCCCTGGCAGTGTGCAAGGGAGGGTTGGAGAGAGCCTGGGGTGGCAGGGTTTAGTGTGAGGTGTCCCTGGCCCTGGCCAGGGGGGTTGGAACTAAGTGAACTTAAGCTCCTTTCCAACCCAAACTGTTCTGTGACTCTTTGATTCTGTGACAATTGCTTGTTAAACAGGGCCTTTGGTTCTCCCCTCCCCTTTACTGATGCCTTTATTGTGTGCCGACAGAAATACAGCCTATGTATGTCCAGTTAGTGTACAAGTTGGATAATTAGATGTATACGGTGTGAAAGATGGGAATCTCAGAACACAACACCTCAGTGTGGTTGTGCAGACAGGACTGCTGGTGGGGTTTGTGCTGGCTCCCGTGTGCCACTGAAGATGTGATTGCTTTCGGCTGCTCAGTATGTTAGAATTCTGTGTGGTTGTAGGGGCCAGCTTCAGTAACTTAGTTACTGTCAGTGCAAGTCCTTCTGTGCTGGTTTTCCTTTCTTCTTACAGGTCTGCTGAATGCAGTCAGTGCTTGGAGCGCACTGCTGCTTTAAACACGGCCCTTCTTTAACTCATTTGTACGTTAATCTGTTTCTCAGTTCTTCAGGAAGGTTGGGTTATTTTTAACGTTGGAGAGAGAGCTGAGAGCTACGGTTCATTAGAGAGCTGTGGAAAAGCAGCAGAGGTTTTGCTTGGTTTTAATTTGCAGAGATAAACAGCTTCTCCTTAGCAATAAACCTTTATAGATGGAGTTGAGCAGGAAAACGAATTAGTTGGGGGTAACTTCGCCCTCTCCTGCATAGCAAAGAAAAGGGACTAGAGTGTTTTGTGGGAGCCATACGAGTGTGTCCGTGCTGCAAACCGCTGTTTGATGAACACTGCTGTTACCGACGGCCTCGCCTTCTGTTGAAGGCCGCCATTGACTGAACGTTCATCACCCCCAGCACCGCTGCGGGGCCGCTGCTTGGGGGGGGAGGTGGGGGGGCTGCTTGCGGGCCGCTCTGCTGCTCTCCCCCCGCCGTGCCCACCTGCAGCTGCAGCGCATGCGCCAGCTCTAGACCCGCCCGCCCGAGCGCGGTTTGAAAGCGGAGCAGTCCCTGCCCAGCCGCTGTGCTCGGGAATTGCTGTGCTGGTTGCTTTGCTTGTTGTGGTGCTGCTCGGAGCCGCCGCCGCAAGGATCGCGGAGGTGAGGATCGGGGAACAGAAGGGGTCGTGCTGGGGGGCTTGGTGAGGGAGCTGGGGGTGGCCCGGGGTAATGCGGGTTAGGAGGGAGCCCCTCCCGCTTCTGCTGAGGCGCGGAGATCGGCCGGGCCCTCCTAAGTGACTAATAAGTGATGTGTGCCGGTTCGTAGCGCTGTAAAATGCAAAGGGAAGTAAACCTTTGTTTTGCGGTGTGGTGGATCCACCATGAGGGTGGTGAGCTCAGCGCTGGCACAGGGTGCCCAGAGAAGCTGTGGCTGCCCCATCCCTGGCAGTGCTCAAGGCCAGGCTGTGCGGTTCCTGAGGGAATGCTAAGGGTCCCGGGTCTCATGGCGGACGGGCGGCCGGTGTGGCAGGGCCGTGGCTGCGGGGCTGGCACGGATCTGCACATGACGAGTGTGCAGTGAGTCCAGAACCCCCCGTGTGTGGGGCTGCACCCCCAGAGCGTGAGCAGCAGCTCAGGGAGGGGATCCTGCCCCTGTGCTGTGCTCTGGGGAGACCCCCCCTGCAGCCCTGATCCAGCTCTGGGGCAGCAGCACAGAGAGCTGGGCTGGGGCAGCCTGGAGGAGAGAAGGCTCCTGAAGGGGAGACCTTAAAGGAGCTCCAGTGCCTAAAGGGGCTGCAGGAAAGCTGGAGAGGGGCTTGGGACAAGGGCCTGTAGGGACAGGCCAAGGGGAATGGCTTGAACCTGCCAGAACAGGGGAGACTGAGCTGAGCTCTTAGGCAGAAGCTCTTTGCTGTGAGGGTGCTGAGGCGCTGGCACAGGGTGCCCAGAGAAGCTGTGGCTGCCCCATCCCTGGCAGTGCTCAAGGCCGGGTTGGACACAGGGGCTTGGAGCAGCTGCTCCAGTGGAAGGGGTCCCTTCCCGTGGCAGGGGGTTGGAAATGGAGGAGCTTTAAGCTTTCTTGCAGGCAGAAGCGTTCTGGTTTTGTGCGTCCATTCTCTGCTCTGGCAGGCAGGAGCATGTTGGTGTTGTTGTGCTTTTGTTGGTGGTGGTTGTTTTTTTTTGGTGGGTTTTGTTTGTTTGTTTAATTATTAAAAAAACCTGCAACAAACACAGGCTTTTGAAATATTGATCACCTCATGATGTATCCCAGAGAGGGATTTATAGGTCTGCTCTATATAAACCACTATTTCCTGGTTTTGCAGTAAGTTTCCAACTCCTTTAGTAGTGAGCACTTTAATATAATAAAGATGTAATTCAATTTCATGAGGAATTGTATGTTAGTACACTGTGTTTATCTCCAGAGTTCAGGAAATTGCTTTGTTTGGTCTAACAGCAGTCACTTTGTGCTTTTGGTGTTGTAAAATAAAAGGTAGTTACTCCATTTACTGCTTCATTTAGGTTTCTTTTGCTGCTTGGCAGATCAGGGTCCTCTTTAAAATGCTGCTTTCATGCCTAGTGTTTGCAATTCTTTCTGAAATTACTGCATTCTTTGTTTCCCTTCAGAGTGATGGCAGAGAGTTCTGAATCTTCTTGCTTGCAAAGGTTGCTCTCAGACCTGGACACTTTAGATGCTGAAATGGAAAAGATTTCATCTTTGAAACGGTTTTTTCGATTTACACGGAAAGGTAAAAGGAACTGAAGAGTGGGTTTTGCTTTTAAGCTGTAGCAGTAGTGGGTAAAGCTTAGTGCTTTCTGGCCTTGTGCTGGAGAGAAGCCTTTATTCCCACAGCAGCTTTGAACTGTTGGCTCTATGGTTGACAGTTTGACCAGCAAATATTGCTGCTTCTTCTGGGAAGATACTGGTGTTTGGGGCACATAGACTTAGTAGATAATTGCTGCATGTGGAGGGGAGGGAAATGGGATTTTCATTTTGTGTTGGAGATGGTTTGGCTTAATGTTCTTTCTTTTTTGGCAGGTCAAAAATCATCCCTTAAGTACGTGGTTCTTAAAGTAAGAAAGCAGATAGAATCCTTGCATGGTCTCCTGAAGAAAATAGGATTTGGTTGTCAAGAAAATATTGAACAGGTAACATCGCTAAAAGTAATCTTTTTTTTCTTTTTTAATCCTGTTCATAAAACACTGGCAGATTCAAAGGGTTGTTTGATAAGGGTGTGGTAGTTCTTTTCCAGATCCTCAATGCCTACAGAAGAAGCTGGGGCCTGTACTGGGTTTACTAATGGTTTATTAAGAAGCTCTCCAGCACAGTAAAAACTAAATATTTTATTTATCAAGTTTTATACATTGAAAGCACATCTTTATCTTAACAGACACACGAGATAAACAGCAGTTCTATTTTTGAATCCTTGCTATAGCTACGAAAACTATTTAATGAGAGTATTTATGTGTTGTTCTGATAAGTGTTTGCAGTGCTTTCATGTGTTAAGTCTTTCTGAAAGTGTTGCTCGGGGAATGTAGATGGGTTTCCTGTGCTATGTGTTCATTGCCCTCACCATTCCCCTGCCGAGACTTAGTAAGGTATATTGATAAAGATTTTTCTTGCCCATTCAGTTACCTGCCACTTTGAGGGCAAGGACAGACATTGTTGGAATAGTTTTTCTGAGCTTTACTAGTTGCTTTTTGGAAAGTGCGGGGTAAAGAACTGAGATGATGAGGGGAGAGCAAAGAACATCTGTTGCCAAGTTAAAAATTACTTTAGCAATACCCTAATAGTAAACTAATTTTGCGTGCTTGACATTAATACTTCAAGATTTCTGATAAAGTCTTAACATTCATTTTAGGAGCTCCAGGACACTGTGGAGACGGAACAGAATGAAGCACAGCACTTACAGGAAGCATTTCCTAATGGTTTTAGTGCGCCGGGCGGCTGGTACGTGTTACATAAATATGGAGGGCTTGGGCTGTTCCTGGCATTGTCCATCCGCAGAATGGTATTCCTTTTCCTGTATATTAACTGTAAACATTTGGGAGCTGAGGTTGTTACATGTATTGATTCCAGAGTTTGCTCTTGACTGTTCAAATTCAAGCTTGTGCTAGAACCCTAAAAACTCACTCACGTGAACCCTGTAAAACACTAGTCATCTTCCCTAGCAAGAAGGACACTGGGTTTTGGGGGGGTTGCATTGAGCAACGCATGAAATCTCAGCCCTCACGTCAACAGATGGGGCACTACTGCGCCTGTCAGTGACTGCAGGGCCCTGTCAAACAAAGCTCTCTTCTTGTGGCAAGGGTAGACTGAAGTAGAGGATCAGTTATTTGTGACAGATCAGTTTGGTACTGCTTTGAGTTATTTGTGTTGAGCATCTCAGCCCAGTAATGTCCTTGTATTCAGATGGCTTAGGCTAAATGCATCCTCTTTGCTGTTCTCTTAGCCGTGAGTAGGAGAGCAGCTGGGTCGGTGAGTGGCAAATAATTTGGTGTTTGAGGCTCTAAGCTGAGGGTTTTGAGGAAAAGTAATTTTATGAAAATAATTCTCTAATAGTCACTCAAAGCAGGACGTTCCTCAGCTTTTGGGATCTTGCCTAAGGAACAGAAATTCCTATATAAACAACCCCAGCCTGCTGCATGGTGTGGAATTCCTTTGCTTTATATATAACCTTAATGACTTATCTAACCCATGGTATATAATCTTAAGGGGTGAGTCAGGCTTCCCATGGTTTGAAATTGTTTCAAAGAGCTGTGAAGTGTTTGAGATCTGCCTGTTAGACTGCAACTCTGCGCTGTGGTTCACGTGATGAAAAGCAAGGCTTCATGTTCTGTGTGAAATGTAATGGTACGCTGAATTCCAAAGTGCTCAGTGCTGTGTTTGGAGTGCTTCTAATTCACTGGCTAGCAGCCTGTCTAGCAGAGACATTAAGAGCTATCCTGAAGTCAGCTGCATTCTTCAGCTGACAATGGAGTAGGCAGGCTTTATTAATTCTTTTTCTTTCAGAAGAGATTGTGAATTGTCTTCATTCACACAGATGGGTTGGAACTTAGTCCTGTGAGTGAGCAGATCGATATTGTAATGGTATTCTCCTTATACTTACCTGCTATTTATACACTTATTATTCATGCATTTTACAGTGAGTCTGTGGAATCCCAGAGATGTGATGTGAGGCAGCGAGTGAATGAAGCAAAACGAAAAAAGGTAGCTGCAGTACCAGGATTTCCTAGTGATATGCCTGCAACAAGCACAGATGATTCTCGAGAAATTCCTGCGTAAGTATGAGTGGCTTTTCTTACTGCTGTCATGCCAGTGTGGTGGGAAGGGCAGGTCTGGGTGAGTGAGCTCTTGCAGATCTGAGACTGACAGAGCTGCTTTAGAGTTGTAGATGTTCCACAGGGTGGAAAGTTGTGCTGTCAGCTCAAGCTAGCTTATATGCAGCACTGTAAAACCTGGAAATGAAAGTAATGAAGGTGATTATGTTCCTTTCTAATGTGTATGTTGGGAAGATGAGAAATCATCACTTAAACGCCAAACGTCTCATCTCTAAAGTCACTTTGAGTTTATGAAATATCTTGGCTACGGAATGTATGGCTGGGTTCTCCTTGTGTTCTGCAAAGAGGAATTAAAAACTGAGCCATCCTGTCATAAGAGGAAAGGTATGGTTAAGCTTAAAAGGAAAACTAATGATAAATGCTGGTTTTATTGTACCTGACAGTTGGTTTAGGTCTTGACTTACCAAGCTGTTCTGGGACAGGAAATAAATCAGACTTGTTAAAAGCAACAAAGACCACCTACTGAAAGATCCGAGATTTCTGGAAAGGAAAGCTGTGGTTTTTTTTCCCTACAGTCGGGACCTGATTGTTAGATGTTCTTGTGTGCAGTCTGACATGTAGTAGTAACATTTCTTAAATAGTATTTTTTGGACAAGGTCAAATATTTCTGCCAAAATGAGGGAGTTCTCTTGATGCCTGAAGCTAAGTTGTTATCCTAAAATCCTACACTGATTTGGGTTGGAAGGGACCTTAAAGCTCACCCGGATCCAACCTCCCTGCTCAAACAAATGCTCGATGGAGCATAATTGGTCAGGATCCATCTGTATTGCTGTAAATAGGTCTTCAGTCCTCTTCCTCAAACGTTCTTCCATTGACTTTCTCCATTTCTGTTCCTATGTGTCCCAAAATGCATGGGGAGCCAAGTACTGATTGTCTATTGAGTGCATTTTGTAAGTGATGGAGAAAGCAAAGCACTTGAGCCCTGGTGATGCAGGCCTTCAAATCTGAGGAAGAATGAGACTGTACGCACAGAGGAATGGGACACTTCATGGGTTTAGCTGTTTTTTCTCTCATGTTCTTGGTTCTGATGTTCTCATTTAGCAGAGGAATCTCACTGAAATGAAAAGCAAGTTGAGTATGTCTTCAGGCCTTTGTATTCCAGGTGCTTATTTAGAGAGCAGTTTATCATTACACAAAAGCAAGGTTGTGAAACATGCTTCAGTTCTTTCCTTTTGTGGTTCAGGTTAGCAGCCAACTGTGTAAATGTACTATCTCATTGCAGCTACGTAGTGTCAAGGTAGTGGGTGGGAAGCCAAAGCAGAAGTACCTGCATGTCACAGATGGTATAGATGAGCAGGGAATCCTGGAGGAAAGGTATGTTTGTTGTGGTGAGGCAGAGAGCAGAAGTCAGGAGTGTACGGGAGGAATGACGTTTTAAGATGCGAACTCGCATCTCTTGGTCCTTGTGTTTCTCCTATTTCATATCCTCCTTCCACACCACCAAAATCCACACCCTTCCCTGAGGGAAGTCTTTGCTGATGTGCCCTGCCAGTAGTGCTCACGCAGGGGTGCCAGGATAAATCTTGTGCAGTGCCTCATCGTTTTTTTCAGCTGTTTAAATCGGCATTAGTGTAACTGGTTTTCAGAAGGGCTCTGCCTTGTGGTGTGGCAGGGAGCAGAGCCTTCACCTCGTCCCTGAGGTGCAGACCAGGCAGATTGTGAGTCCAGCAGGTGGCACTGGCTGTCTTCTAGACTGCACTCATCTTCCCTAGCAAGAAGGACACTGGGTTTTGGGGGGGTTGCATTGAGCAACGCATGAAATCTCAGCCCTCACGTCAACAGATGGGGCACTACTGTGCACGTCAGTGACTGCAGGGCCCTGTCAAACAAAGCTCTCTTCTTGTGGCAAGGGTAGACTGAAGTAGAGGATCAGTTATTTGTGATAGATCAGTTTGGTACTGCTTTGAGTTATTTGTGTTGAGCATCTCAGCCCAGTAATGTCCTTGTATTCAGATGGCTTAGGCTAAATGCATCCTCTTTGCTGTTCTCTTAGCCGTGAGTAGGAGAGCAGCTGGGTCGGTGAGTGGCAAATAATTTGGTGTTTGAGGCTCAAAGCTGAGGGTTTTGAGGAAAAGTAATTTTATGAAAATAATTCTCTAATAATCACTCAAAGCAGGACGTTCCTCAGCTTTTGGGATCTTGCCTAAGGAACAGAAATTCCTATATAAACAACCCCAGCCTGCTGCTGTATGGTGTGGAATTCCTTTGCTTTATAACCTTAATGACTTATCTAACCCATGGTATATAATCTTAAGGGGTGAGTCAGGCTTCCCATGGTTTGAAATTGTTTCAAAGAGCTGTGAAGTGTTTGAGATCTGCCTGTTAGACTGCAACTCTGCGCTGTGGTTCACGTGATGAAAAGCAAGGCTTCATGTTCTGTGTGAAATGTAATGGTACGCTGAATTCCAAAGTGCTCAGTGCTGTGTTTGGAGTGCTTCTAATTCACTGGCTAGCAGCCTGTCTAGCAGAGACATTAAGAGCTATCCTGAAGTCAGCTGCATTCTTCAGCTGACAATGGAGTAGGCAGGCTTTATTAATTCTTTTTCTTTCAGAAGAGATTGTGAATTGTCTTCATTCACACAGATGGGTTGGAACTTAGTCCTGTGAGTGAGCAGATTGATATTGTAATGGTATTCTCCTTATACTTACCTGCTATTTATACACTTATTATTCATGCATTTTACAGTGAGTCTGTGGAATCCCAGAGATGTGATGTGAGGCAGCGAGTGAATGAAACAAAACGAAAAAAGGCAGCAAAATCACCTGTGAGCATTCTGCCTGTGACCCCAGAAGATCTTGGGGAAATTCCTATGTAAGTATGAGTGGCTTTTCTTACTGCTGTCATGCCAGTGTGGTGGGAAGGGCAGGTCTGGGTGAGTGAGGTCTTGCAGATCTGAGACTGACAGAGCTGCTTTAGAGTTGTAGATGTTCCACAGGGTGGAAAGTTGTGCTGTCAGCTCAAGCTAGCTTATATGCAGCACTGTAAAACGTGGAAATGAAAGTAATGGAGGTGATTATGTTCCTTTCTAATGTGTATGTTGGGAAGATGAGAAATCATCACTTAAACGCCAAACGTCTCATCTCTAAAGTCACTTTGAGTTTATGAAATATCTTGGCTACGGAATGTATGGCTGGGTTCTCCTTGTGTTCTGCAAAGAGGAATTAAAAACTGAGCCATCCTGTCATAAGAGGAAAGGTATGGTTAAGCTTAAAAGGAAAACTAATGATAAATGCTGGTTTTATTGTACCTGACAGTTGGTTTAGGTCTTGACTTACCAAGCTGTTCTGGGACAGGAAATAAATCAGACTTGTTAAAAGCAACAAAGACCACCTACTGAAAGATCCGAGATTTCTGGAAAGGAAAGCTGTGGTTTTTTTTCCCTACAGTCGGGACCTGATTATTAGAGGTCCTTGTCTCCTGGGTTCAGCTGTAGTAGTCATTTTTCTCCTTTTTAGCAGCCATCTTTTCACCGCTGGGGCAGTTGATCCCAAGTGTACTGGACACCTCTCCAAGTAAACGTGAACCGTGGCCTGCACTCTACTGCCAAAGGGATCGAGAAAAATTCCTTGGCAATATCAGTTGTGCCATCCCTCTTAGCTGCCTTTGACTCCAGTTCCCACTGAAGTTCTAGCATGTCTGGTATGGCAGCACTCAATGGTGGGGTGACTTCATTCGGGCCATGATAGTCTACAGTGAGTCTTCACTTCCGCACTGGCCATATGGGGCTAAACTGGCCAGACCACAGCAACTTGCCCCATCCTGTGCTTCTCCATTAAGGGGCGTTTTGCAGTCTGTCGTGGAGGAACAACTCTTCTTAAATGGCATTTTTTGGACAAGGACAAATATTTCTGCCAAAATGAGGGAACTCTCTCGATGACTAAATTGTGATCCTAAAATTAGAGACTGTTTAGGTTGGAAGGGAGCTTAAAGCTCCTCCAGTTCCAGCCCCTGCCATGGGCAGAGAGACCTTCCACTGGAGCAGCTGCTCCAAGCCCCTGTGTCCAACCTGGCCTTGAGCACTGCCAGGGATGGGGCAGCCACAGCTTCTCTGGGCACCCTGTGCCAGCGCCTCAGCACCCTCCCAGGGAAGAGCTTCTGCCTAAGAGCTCAGCTCAGTCTCCCCTGTTCTGGCAGGTTCAAGCCATTCCCCTTGTCCTGTCCCTCCAGGCCCTTGTCCCAAGCCCCTCTCCAGGTTTCCTGCAGCCCCTTTAGGCACTGGAGCTGCTCTCAGGTGTCCCCTTCAGGAGCCTTCTCTTGTCCATGCTGCCTCAGCTCAGCTCTCTCAGCCTGGCTCCAGAGCAGAGCTGCTCCAGCCCTCGCAGCAGCTCCATGGTCTCCTCTGGGCTCACTGGTTCATTGTTACCAAGAGTCTGGTTTCAGTGTGTTCCCTGGTAACACTTATTTCTGTAAGATTTTTTTTATTATTGGGTCAGAATGTTGAGCTGCTCCTATTTTTTACGCTTCCACATCACTTTGTTTTTATCTTCTGTGCTTCCTGCACCTCTAGGCTGTTACTGGCAGATCTTATTATCTTCGTGTCAGCTTTGTGATCCGCTCTGGAAGTTCAGAGGAACTGTGTCTTGCATAGCTCAATACGCTGCACAATAAAATCGAGAGAACAACACAAAACTGGTATTTCTTCAGAAAAGTTACAGGAGTGGCTCTAGGGTCACACACAGTATCTAGTGCAAATAACATTGCACTCTTAGGCAGAAGCATTTCAGTTTTGGCTTGTGCGATGTTTTCTGCAATGCTGTTTGATTTTTCTGCATTTGTATTTCAGGTGGTACAAGGTAACAGCAACCTTTGTTCCGTCTTGAAATGCTTCTTACAACTGAAGCACTGGGGTTTTGTTTTACTTAATTTAGCTTTCTAATGTTTCATCTCTCTGCTTTAAGTTTTATCACGGCTTTTTACTGTCAAGATTATTAGGCAGTCAAGGAAATGAACAAAATTAACGACTATGTTTATTCATTAACACAGAGCAGGAAAACTGAAGAAGAAACTGAATAAGGTGTTCAATGAAGGCAGATGAAAGAGAAGAAGAAACACAGAACTTTGATTTTCTGGTTACTGATTTGTATTTTTCATTTGCAGGTATATGAAATGCCGCATAACATGTGATCAGATCAATGCAGTTGTTGAAAACCTGAACAAAGCAATTACGAGCAAATACAGGATCCGCAATCAGGCTCCAAGTTCTATGAGTGCAGCAGATAGAAACACGTACTACAGATACTTAAGAGAAGAAAGGAGTAACAAAGAAGGTATTTGTTTTATCCCTTTGTTAGTGCCAGATTTGTAACATTCAGATATTGCAGCACAAGTATAAAGATACTGAACAAAATACTGAATCATTAATAACAGCATGTGCTTTTCATGTTATGGTGTAACTCAGAGCATTTTATTCTCAGCAAACAGTCTATGCAGGCTGTGGTCAATGGTGGAATGGTGTAACCTACTGGAGGTAAAATGTTTACAAAATCTGCTGTTACTTATTCTCAGATGAAAAAAAAAAGTGGAAAAAAAACTAATAGTTTGTGAAGTTCCAGTGCTTCAGCAGTCTGGAGCTGGGAAAGTTCTGCTTCCACCTCCGTGGAAGGGAAGGGGAACAGAAATGAAGTTTGTTTCCAGATTAGATTCTAGGCCATAAGGAATAGAAGTGTCTTATTACTGTACAGATCTGGGTAATCAGTAGAAAGTCCTTTTTATATTCTCCGTATAAAAAACCTTTAAAAATACTCAACATAAAACCGTTTTCTGGCTAAAGTTGTACGGTGTAGCAACAAGGGTTATGTTTTTGTGTGAAGAGTTTTCCCATGACCAACTTGGTGGCTTTTTATATGTTTTTGCTTAAGAAATTATCGCTTTCACAGTGTGTTGTAGCAAAATCTTGGAGTGCACAAAGGTTTAGTGAGGAATTGCTACAAGTTCCGGAAGCTCCTGCTTTGATAACCAAGCTGTATAAATAGTGCTTTCAGTTTCTAAGCTAGAATGGACATGAACTATTAGAAACTTGTTGGGAAATCTGGGTAATCAGCCATGCTGCAGAGGGTTTATAGAAAAGACAGGGCTGTCTGATAGTCTCAAGAGGTTTTCTCCTCTTGAAAGTGTGGAGGGGGAGACAACAAACCAAAATGTCTTTCCCTCAACTTAGAAGCCAGCTGTACTTACAGGTTAGTTTTTCAAAGAGACATGGCACAATGAATCTCTAATATTAAAATACCCTATTTGACATTCTTCTTGAGAACAAGAACGTAATTATTCCTGGAGGGGTGTACTCCACATGCTGAGCTTGGCAATATCCTTAGAATGTTCTCAGGTGTCCGAGTTCAGACATAAAACATGGAGCAAACCCTATCTGTCTCGCAGAAGGAGAGTTCTTTATGTAGGGGCCTGCCTCTTAATTTTTGCCCTGGGCAGAATGCAAGAGTATTCTGCCCTAAGCATTCACTGGGAGCTCAGGAGTCACCTTATGACAAACTGAGACTTTTTCTTGCTTCTTTTGGATTTGTTGTTCATCGAGACTCTCCCAGTATTATAGTAGTGTGACAATATGCTGTGGGCTTGCTTGAGTGAGTCCAGAAGAGGCCACAGAGCTGCTGCGAGGGCTGGAGCAGCTCTGCTCTGGAGCCAGGCTGAGAGAGCTGGGCTGGGGCAGCCTGGACGAGAGAAGGCTCCTGAAGGGGAGACCTGAGAGCAGCTCCAGTGCCTAAAGGGGCTGCAGGAAAGCTGGAGAGGGGCTTGGGACAAGGGCCTGTAGGGACAGGCCAAGGGGAATGGCTTGAACCGGACAGAACAGGGGAGACTGAGCTGAGCTCTTAGGCAGAAGCTGTTCCCTGTGAGGGTGCTGAGGCGCTGGCACAGGGTGCCCAGAGAAGCTGTGGCTGCCCCATCCCTGGCAGTGTTCAAGGCCAGGTTGGACACGGGCTTGGAGCAAGCTGCTCTAGTGGAAGGTGTCCCTGCCCATGGCAGGGGTTGGAACTGGAGGAGCCTTAAGTTTCTTCCAATACAGACCACTGTGTGATTGTATGTACACCCTGACAGGAGCATATGTGTGGTTTGGGACATGTTAGCTACAGCTGAAAACAGAGGGAGCTCAGTGAATGGGGCCTGTGGATCGTGCAGGTTTTCCATTAACTTAATGAACCCTGGTAATTCTTCCTGGTGATAGTTTAGACGGTAGGACAAAGCTCCTGAGACAGTGTGATGCTGCCCTACTGATGACTGTATTGCTCATCAGCACATGCAGTTGCTAAGTAGAAGCTGTGTAGTAATGTGTGCAATATCAAGTGTATCCTACAACAGTTATTTCTCTAGCAAAGCTGGTTTTTGTTTTCCAGGTTGTGTTTTTATTGTGGAGGAGGATATCCAACTGTTCACCCCTATGAAAACGGATAAGCGCTTCCATAAGATCATCGTCATCCTGCGCCACTGCCGAAGGCTGAAAGAAATTCATGTCTCCGGAATTACCCGCTATGTCATATGCTAACATGCTTCACGTACTCTGCTTCCCCCAGATGTAGATGGCAGCAGTGTTTTGAGACGCAGAGAGAGTTTTGTTTTATGCAGAAAGTTTCCATGTGTGGATGTTACTTTTGAGATTTATTTTTTTCTGAAAGGCAGTGTTTTCCCTGCTGTGTTTTCATACAGTCTGGGTCAGGACATGGAATCTCAAATGTCCTCAAAGTACCTGGTTTTTGTTTTGAAAACTTGAGAGGGAGCTAATGCCTTTTGATAAATTATATGTGCAAACCAAAGACGTGATTGGCTCATCTGTTGTCACAGGCAGTTCTAATCACATTTTCAGGTCAGCACTTGAAAGTTAATATCCTCTACATGGTCATGATGGTCTGGTTTTTGTTGATGAGTTAGAAACTGTGTCCCAAGCTCTGCAGCTACTCAAAGGGAATTTCATTACTTCATGAAGACAAAAAAGACAGTTAGATTTTTCCCTCAGATTTACCCTTGGACCAAAATTTTACAGAGCAGTGTCTGTTTTTCAGAAAAAAAGTTGACGTCCTCTGCAAGAATGGTGCCCAAACTTGTCAGTTTGTGATATAGAAGGTTGTTTTGACATACCTAGGAGTCCCAGAACAAACTTACTGCGATAAGTGCTAATTCTGCAAGTTGGTCAAAAAAGAGAAATGTGTGGTCTGCAAGTCTGTGTCTGTTTTAAACCCATGATCTAATCTAAAGTATCTGCTCTTATGGGCCCTGAATATGACAATGTGTTTAAAAAAGATTTTAAATTTATTAATAAAGGTGTACCCCAATCCATGCAATGCAACCCTGGATTTCTGTGGTTTTTTTCTGAGTGGGGGGTGTTGGTTGGTTTTGAGTTGGAGTTTTCTTGGTCTTCTGCTTCGGGTACTGAGGTCCAACCTGAGGTTTCTACTCTGCATTGTGTTGGAATAAACTGAGAGAACCACAGTCTGGTTTGGGTTTCAGAGAAGCTTAAAATCATAGAATAGTTAGGGTTGGAAAGGACCTGAAGATCATCCAGTTCTCGGGGTGGGAACATCTCACACTAAACCATGTCACAGGATCACAGAATCCCAAGGGTTGGAAGGGACCTCGAAAGATCATGTAGTCCAGCCCCCCTGCAAGAGCAGGGTAACCTAAGAGTACATCACACAGGAACTTGTCCAGGCGGGCCTTGAATATCTCCAACGTAGGAGACTCCACAACCCCCCTGGGCAACCTGTTCCAGTGCTCTGTCACTCTCACAGTAAAGAAGTTCTTCCTGATGTTAACGTGGAAGCTCCTGTGGTCCAGTTTACACCCACTGCCCCATGTCCTATCACTGGGTATCACTGGAAAAAACCTAGCTCCACCATCCTGACACCTACCCTTTACATATTTGTAAACACTGATGAAGTCACCCCTCTGTAACCCAAGGCTTTGTCCAGCCTGGCCTTGAACACTGCCAGGGATGGAGCATTCACAGCCTCTGGGCAACCCATTCCAGTACCTCACCACCCTCACAGGAAAGAACGTCTTCCTTACATCCAACCTAAACTTACCCTGGTTAAGTTTCAACCCGTTACCCCTTGTCCTGTCACTACAGTCCCTAATGAAGAGTCCCCCACCAGCATCCCTATAGCCCCCTTCAGATACTGGAAGGCTGCTCTGAGGTCTCCACGCAGCCTTCTCCCGGCTGGACAGCCCCAACTTCCTCAGCCTGTCTTCATACAGGAGGTGCTCCAGTCCCCCCTGAACATCCTCGTGGCCTCCTCTGGACTTGTTCTAACAGTTCCATGTCCTTTTTATGTTGAGGACACCAGAACTGCACACAGTGCTTCAGGTGAGGTCTCACGAGAGCAGAGTAGAGGTGCAGGATCACCTCCTTTGACCTGCTGGTCACGCTCCACTTGATGCAGGCCAGGATACGTTTCCTTCTGGGCTGTAAGCGCACACTGAAGCCAGCTCATGTTCATTTTCTCATCTACCAACACCCCCAAGTCCTTCTCTGCAAGGCTGCACTGAATTTTCTTTTACCCCAACCTGTAGCTGTGCCTGGGATTGCTCCCACCCAGGAATAGGACCTTGCACTTGGCATGGTTAAACTTCATGAGGTTGGCATCAGCTCACCTCACAAGCGTGTCAAGGTCCCTCTGGATGGCATTCCTTCCCTCTAGTGGGTCAACAGAACCATACAGCTTGGTGTCATCGGCAAACTTGCTGAGGGCACACTCAATCCCATTGTCCATGTCAGCGATGAAGATGTTAAGACTGGTCCAAACACCGATCCCTGAGGGACGCTGCTCGTTACTGGTCTCCAGCCGGACATTGAACAGTTGACCACAACTCTTTGTGTGTGTCTATCCAGCCAGTTCTTTATCCACCAAGTGGTCCACCTATCAAATTGATGACACTCCAATTTAGAGACAAGGATGTAGTGTGGGACAGTGTCAAACTCTTTGCACAAGTCCAGGTAGATGACGTCAACTGCTCCACCCCTGTCCATCGTTTCCGTAGCCCCATCATAGAAGGCCACCAGGTTGGTCAGGCAGGATTTCCCCTTAGTGAAGCCATGCTGGCTGTCACCAAGCACCTTGTTGTTCTTCCTGTGCCATAGCATGCCTTGCAGGAGAATCTGCTCCCAGATTTTGCCAGGCACAGAGGTGGGATTGACTGGTCTGTAATTCCCCAGGTCATCCATTTTCTCCTTCTTAAAAATGGGGGTTATATTTCCCTTTTTCCAGTCATCAGGAACTTCACCTGACTGCCAGGATTTTTCAAATATGATGGCCAGTGGATTTGCAACTTCATTCGCCAGCTCCTTCGGGACCCATGGATGGATTTCATCAGGTCCCATGGACTTGTGTACATTCAGGTTCTTAAAAGGGTCTCGAACCAGATCCTCTTGTACAGTAGGCCCAAGGTCTAGACTTTCACAGTCCCTGCGTCTGCCTTCCAAGACTCGGGTGGTGCGGTCAGAGCCTTTGCCAGTGAAGAC
Source organism: Melopsittacus undulatus (assembly GCF_012275295.1). Taxonomy (NCBI): domain Eukaryota; kingdom Metazoa; phylum Chordata; class Aves; order Psittaciformes; family Psittaculidae; genus Melopsittacus; species Melopsittacus undulatus. Next base: position 45,717 of record NW_022994100.1, on the reverse strand, counting down.
CGAGGCAAAGAAGTCATTCAGAACCTCAGCCTCCTCCAAGTCCTGTGTAGCCAGTTCTCCCGAAAGTTTCTGGAGGGGGCCTAGGTTGTCCTTAGTCTGTTTTTTAGCTGCTACATACCTATAAAATCCCTTCCTCTTATCGTTTATATCCCTTGCCAAGTTTAGCTCCAATTGGGCCTTAGCTTTCCTACCTTGGTCCCTAGCTACCCTGACAACATCCCTGTATTCATCCCAGGCCACCTGTCCTTGTTTCCACCTTTTATAAGCCTCTTTTTTCCTGTGAATTTTTCTCAGCAGCTCCTTATCCATCCCAGGGGGTCTCCTGTCCCTCCTGCTGCACTTCCTTCTAGTCGGGACGCAACACTCCTGAGCTTGTAGCAGGTGATCCTTGAATATTAACCAAGAGTCATGGGCCCCCCTGCCCTCTAGGGCTATATCCCATGGAACCTTACTAAGCAGGTTCCTGAATAATATATTATTATACAAATATATATATATAGGGAAATATAACCCCCATTTTCAATATTCAGGAACCTGGTAAGAGGGGAGGCTGCGGTGCAGAGCTTGGAGTGTAGAGAGTGCCTGTGCTGGTCTGGTGAGGGAAAGGTGCAGAATGGGCAGGGCTGCGCTCGCTGCTCCCTGGTGCAGGTCCACTTGCAGCAGGTGGCTGAGCTACGGCATGCTGTCAGTAAGCTGCAAGATGTCAGGGAAGCCGAGAGGAAGCAGGACTGCTTGCTCCAGGCTCAAACAGCGCAGGGGCCTCAAGCTTCCCCTCTAACTCATGGAGGGAAGAAGGAGGCTGTTGAACAGGGAAGCTGGGAATTAGTAACAAAGAAAAACAAAGGAGGAAGAGAACAATTAAACGCAAGGGGCTTCCTCCTAAATCTGCTGTCCCTACCCAGAACCGCTCTGCTGTCCTGCAGGGGGCTGATGAGGAAACGCACTCACACCAGAACACCCGGCTGGTGCACTGGTACAGAAGATCTCTACTGGTGCCGCCTGCAAAAAGCGGCGGGTTGTAGTAGTAGGGGACTCTGCCCTTTTTTTTCCTTTTCTAAACTGCTTTTGCCCATTTCTCACCCATTTTGAGCTATTTTGGACCATTGCTAACCTATTTTTACTCACTTCTAACTCCTTTGAAGTCATTTTTAGCTATTTCTAGCCTTGTCTAACAAAGTTCTTTTCCAGTTTCAAGCCATTTCTTGCCATTTCTACCCGTTTTGCACCTCTCTAACACTTTTTAACCATATGTGTCCATTTCTAACCCAGTTTTGCACCTCTCTATCCCTCATAAAGCCATTTTTTCCTCTTTCTAAACCATTTTTGCCCACTTTCAACGCGTTTTAGCCATTTTTTTCCTTCTCTAAAAGATTTTGTCACTTTATAACCAATTTTCAGCCTCTTTTTTCCTTTTCTAAACTGCTTTTGCCCATTTCTCACCCATGTTGAGCTATTTTTGACCATTGCTAACCTATTTTTACTCACTTCTAACTCATTTGAAGTCATTTTTAGCTATTTCTAGCCTTGTCTAACAAAGTTCTTTTCCAGTTTTAAGCCATTTTTGGCCATTTCTAACACGGTTTTGCACTTCTCTCATCATTGTTAAGCCGTTTTTGGTCGTTTCTAACCCAATTTTGCTCTTCTCTAAAAATCTTCAAACCAAGTTTGGCTATTTCTAAACCATTTTTTCCCAATTGCAACCCGTTTCAAGCCATAGTTTTCCTTTTCTAACCTGGTTTTGCACATCTCTAATAAATCTGGGCCCAGTTTTAACCTTCTCTAACCCATTTTTAGGCTTCTCTACCCCTTCTTAACCGATCTTTGGAAATTTCTAACCCACTTTGAGCTATTTTTAACTCCCTTCAAGCCATTTTTGCCCATTTCTACCCGTTTTGCACCTCTCTAACACTTTTTAACCATATGTGTCCATTTCTAACCCAGTTTTGCACCTCCCTAACCCTTTTTAACCAATTGTGTCCATCTCTAACCCAGTTTTGCACCTCTCTATCCCTCATAAAGCCATTTTTTCCTCTTTCTAAACCATTTTTGCCCACTTTCAACGCGTTTTAGCCATTTTTTTCCTTCTCTAAACGATTGTCACTTTATAACCAATTTTCAGCCTTTTTTTTTCCTTTTCTAAACTGCTTTTGCCCATTTCTCACCCATGTTGAGCTATTTTTGACCATTGCTAACCTATTTTTACTCACTTCTAACTCATTTGAAGTCATTTTTAGCTATTTCTAGCCTTGTCTAACAAAGTTCTTTTCCAGTTTTAAGCCATTTTTGGCCATTTCTAACACGGTTTTGCACTTCTCTCATCATTGTTAAGCCGTTTTTGGTCGTTTCTAACCCAATTTTGCTCTTCTCTAAAAATCTTCAAATCAAGTTTGGCTATTTCTAAACCATTTTTTCCCAATTGCAACCTGTTTCAAGCCATAGTTTTCCTTTTCTAACCTGGTTTTGCACATCTCTAATAAATCTGGGCCCAGTTTTAACCTTCTCTAACCCATTTTTAGGCTTCTCTACGCCTTCTTAACCGATCTTTGGCCATTTCTAACCCACTTTGAGCTATTTTTAACTCCCTTCAAGCCATTTTTGGCCATTTCTACCCGTTTTGCACCTCTCTAACCCTTTTAAACCATTTGTGTCCATTCCTAACCCAGTTTTGCACCTCCCTAACCCTTTTTAACCAATTGTGTCCATGTCTAACCCAGTTTTGCACCTCTCTATCCCTCATAAAGCCATTTTTTCCTCTTTCTAAACCATTTTTGCCCACTTTCAACGCGTTTTAGCCATTTTTTTCCTTCTCTAAACGATTGTCACTTTATAACCAATTTTCAGCCTTTTTTTTTCCTTTTCTAAACTGCTTTTGCCCATTTCTCACCCATGTTGAGCTATTTTTGACCATTGCTAACCTATTTTTACTCACTTCTAACTCATTTGAAGTCATTTTTAGCTATTTCTAGCCTTGTCTAACAAAGTTCTTTTCCAGTTTTAAGCCATTTTTGGCCATTTCTAACACGGTTTTGCACTTCTCTCATCACTGTTAAGCCGTTTTTGGTCGTTTCTAACCCAATTTTGCTCTTCTCTAAAAATCTTCAAATCAAGTTTGGCTATTTCTAAACCATTTTTTCCCAATTGCAACCTGTTTCAAGCCATAGTTTTCCTTTTCTAACCTGGTTTTGCACATCTCTAATAAATCTGGGCCCAGTTTTAACCTTCTCTAACCCATTTTTAGGCTTCTCTACGCCTTCTTAACCGATCTTTGGCCATTTCTAACCCACTTTGAGCTATTTTTAACTCCCTTCAAGCATTTTTTGGCCATTTCTACCCGTTTTGCACCTCTCTAACCCTTTTAAACCATTTGTGTCCATTTCTAACCCAGTTTTGCACCTCCCTAACCCTTTTTAACCAATTGTGTCCATCTCTAACCCAGTTTTGCACCTCTCTATCCCTCATAAAGCCATTTTTTCCTCTTTCTAAACCATTTTTGCCCACTTTCAACGCGTTTTAGCCATTTTTTTTCCTTCTCTAAAAGATTTTGTCACTTTATAACCAATTTTCAGCCTTTTTTTTTCCTTTTCTAAACTGCTTTTGCCCATTTCTCACCCATGTTGAGCTATTTTTGACCATTGCTAACCTATTTTTACTCACTTCTAACTCATTTGAAGTCATTTTTAGCTATTTCTAGCCTTGTCTAACAAAGTTCTTTTCCAGTTTTAAGCCATTTTTGGCCATTTCTAACACGGTTTTGCACTTCTCTCATCATTGTTAAGCCGTTTTTGGTCGTTTCTAACCCAATTTTGCTCTTCTCTAAAAATCTTCAAATCAAGTTTGGCTATTTCTAAACCATTTTTTCCCAATTGCAACCTGTTTCAAGCCATAGTTTTCCTTTTCTAACCTGGTTTTGCACATCTCTAATAAATCTGGGCCCAGTTTTAACCTTCTCTAACCCATTTTTAGGCTTCTCTACGCCTTCTTAACCGATCTTTGGCCATTTCTAACCCACTTTGAGCTATTTTTAACTCCCTTCAAGCCATTTTTGGCCATTTCTACCCGTTTTGCACCTCTCTAACCCTTTTAAACCATTTGTGTCCATTCCTAACCCAGTTTTGCACCTCCCTAACCCTTTTTAACCAATTGTGTCCATGTCTAACCCAGTTTTGCACCTCTCTATCCCTCATAAAGCCATTTTTTTCCTCTTTCTAAACCATTTTTGCCCACTTTCAACGCGTTTTAGCCATTTTTTTTCCTTCTCTAAACGATTGTCACTTTATAACCAATTTTCAGCCTTTTTTTTCCTTTTCTAAACTGCTTTTGCCCATTTCTCACCCATGTTGAGCTATTTTTGACCATTGCTAACCTATTTTTACTCACTTCTAACTCATTTGAAGTCATTTTTAGCTATTTCTAGCCTTGTCTAACAAAGTTCTTTTCCAGTTTTAAGCCATTTTTGGCCATTTCTAACACGGTTTTGCACTTCTCTCATCACTGTTAAGCCGTTTTTGGTCGTTTCTAACCCAATTTTGCTCTTCTCTAAAAATCTTCAAATCAAGTTTGGCTATTTCTAAACCATTTTTTCCCAATTGCAACCTGTTTCAAGCCATAGTTTTCCTTTTCTAACCTGGTTTTGCACATCTCTAATAAATCTGGGCCCAGTTTTAACCTTCTCTAACCCATTTTTAGGCTTCTCTACCCCTTCTTAACCGATCTTTGGCCATTATTACCCGTTTTGAACCTCCCTAACCCTTTTTAACCAATTGTGTCCATTTCTAACCCAGTTTTGCACCTCTCTATCCCTCATAAAGCCTTTTTTTCCTCTTTCTAAACCATTTTTGCCCACTTTCAACGCGTTTTAGCCATTTTTTTTCCTTCTCTAAAAGATTTTGTCACTTTATAACCAATTTTCAGCCTTTTTTTTTCCTTTTCTAAACTGCTTTTGCCCATTTCTCACCCATGTTGAGCTATTTTTGACCATTGCTAACCTATTTTTACTCACTTCTAACTCATTTGAAGTCATTTTTAGCTATTTCTAGCCTTGTCTAACAAAGTACTTTTCCAGTTTTAAGCCATTTCTGGCCATTTCTACCCGTTTTGCACCTCTCTAACCCTTTTAAACCATTTGTGTCCATTTCTAACCCAGTTTTGCACCTCCCTAACCCTTTTTAACCAATTGTGTCCATCTCTAACCCAGTTTTGCACCTCTCTATCCCTCATAAAGCCATTTTTTCCTCTTTCTAAACCATTTTTGCCCACTTTCAACGCGTTTTAGCCATTTTTTTTCCTTCTCTAAACGATTTTGTCACTTTATAACCAATTTTCAGCCTTTTTTTTTCCTTTTCTAAACTGCTTTTGCCCATTTCTCACCCATGTTGAGCTATTTTTGACCATTGCTAACCTATTTTTACTCACTTCTAACTCATTTGAAGTCATTTTTAGCTATTTCTAGCCTTGTCTAACAAAGTTCTTTTCCAGTTTTAAGCCATTTTTGGCCATTTCTAACACGGTTTTGCACTTCTCTCATCACTGTTAAGCCGGTTTTGGCCGTTTCTAACCCAATTTTGCTCTTCTCTAAAAATCTTCAAACCAAGTTTGGCTATTTCTAATCCATTTTTTCCCAATTGCAACCCGTTTCAAGCCATAGTTTTCCTTTTCTAACCTGGTTTTGCACATCTCTAATAAATCTGGGCCCAGTTTTAACCTTCTCTAACCCATTTTTAGGCTTCTCTACCCCTTCTTAACCGATCTTTGGCCATTTCTAACCCACTTTGAGCTATTTTTAACTCCCTTCAAGCCATTTTTGGCCATTTCTACCCGTTTTGCACCTCTCTAACCCTTTTTAACCATTTGTGTCCATTTCTAACCCAGTTTTGCACCTCCCTAACCCTTTTTAACCAATTGTGTCCATCTCTAACCCAGTTTTGCACCTCTCTATCCCTCATAAAGCCATTTTTTTCCTCTTTCTAAACCATTTTTGCCCACTTTCAACGCGTTTTGGCCATTTTTTTTCCTTCTCTAAACGATTTTGTCACTTTATAACCAATTTTCAGCCTTTTTTTTTCCTTTTCTAAACTGCTTTTGCCCATTTCTCACCCATGTTGAGCTATTTTTGACCATTGCTAACCTATTTTTACTCACTTCTAACTCATTTGAAGTCATTTTTAGCTATTTCTAGCCTTGTCTAACAAAGTTCTTTTCCAGTTTTAAGCCATTTTTGGCCATTTCTAACACGGTTTTGCACTTCTCTCATCACTGTTAAGCCGGTTTTGGCCGTTTCTAACCCAATTTTGCTTTTCTCTAAAAATCTTCAAACCAAGTTTGGCTATTTCTAAACCATTTTTTCCCAATTGCAACCCGTTTCAAGCCATAGTTTTCATTTTCTAACCCGGTTTTGCACATCTCTAATAAATCTAGGCCCAGTTTTAACCTTCTCTAACCCATTTTTAGGCTTCTCTACCCCTTCTTAACCGATCTTTGGCCATTTCTACCCGTTTTGCACCTCTCTAACCCTTTTTAACCATTTGTGTCCATTTCTAACCCAGTTTTGCACCTCCCTAACCCTTTTTAACCAATTGTGTCCATTTCTAACCCAGTTTTGCACCTCTCTATCCCTCATAAAGCCATTTTTTTCCTCTTTCTAAACCATTTTTGCCCACTTTCAACGCGTTTTAGCCATTTTTTTCCTTCTCTAAACGATTTTGTCACTTTATAACCAATTTTCAGCCTTTTTTTTTCCTTTTCTAAACTGCTTTTGCCCATTTCTCACCCATGTTGAGCTATTTTTGACCATTGCTAACCTATTTTTACTCACTTCTAACTCATTTGAAGTCATTTTTAGCTATTTCTAGCCTTGTCTAACAAAGTACTTTTCCAGTTTTAAGCCATTTCTGGCCATTTCTACCCGTTTTGCACCTCTCTAACCCTTTTTAACCATTTGTGTCCATTTCTAACCCAGTTTTGCACCTCCCTAACCCTTTTTAACCAATTGTGTCCATCTCTAACCCAGTTTTGCACCTCTCTATCCCTCATAAAGCCATTTTTTCCTCTTTCTAAACCATTTTTGCCCACTTTCAACGCGTTTTGGCCATTTTTTTCCTTCTCTAAACGATTTTGTCACTTTATAACCAATTTTCAGCCTTTTTTTTCCTTTTCTAAACTGCTTTTGCCCATTTCTCACCCATGTTGAGCTATTTTTGACCATTGCTAACCTATTTTTACTCACTTCTAACTCATTTGAAGTCATTTTTAGCTATTTCTAGCCTTGTCTAACAAAGTTCTTTTCCAGTTTTAAGCCATTTTTGGCCATTTCTAACACGGTTTTGCACTTCTCTCATCACTGTTAAGCCGGTTTTGGCCGTTTCTAACCCAATTTTTCTTTTCTCTAAAAATCTTCAAACCAAGTTTGGCTATTTCTAAACCATTTTTTCCCAATTGCAACCCGTTTCAAGCCATAGTTTTCATTTTCTAACCCGGTTTTGCACATCTCTAATAAATCTAGGCCCAGTTTTAACCTTCTCTAACCCATTTTTAGGCTTCTCTACCCCTTCTTAACCGATCTTTAGCCATTTCTACCCGTTTTGCACCTCTCTAACCCTTTTAAACCATTTGTGTCCATTTCTAACCCAGTTTTGCACCTCCCTAACCCTTTTTAACCAATTGTGTCCATCTCTAACCCAGTTTTGCACCTCTCTATCCCTCATAAAGCCATTTTTTCCTCTTTCTAAACCATTTTTGCCCACTTTCAACGCGTTTTAGCCATTTTTTTTCCTTCTCTAAACGATTTTGTCACTTTATAACCAATTTTCAGCCTTTTTTTTTCCTTTTCTAAACTGCTTTTGCCCATTTCTCACCCATGTTGAGCTATTTTTGACCATTGCTAACCTATTTTTACTCACTTCTAACTCATTTGAAGTCATTTTTAGCTATTTCTAGCCTTGTCTAACAAAGTTCTTTTCCAGTTTTAAGCCATTTTTGGCCATTTCTAACACGGTTTTGCACTTCTCTCATCATTGTTAAGCCGTTTTTTGGTCGTTTCTAACCCAATTTTGCTTTTCTCTAAAAATCTTCAAACCAAGTTTGGCTATTTCTAAACCATTTTTTCCCAATTGCAACCCATTTCAAGCCATAGTTTTCCTTTTCTAACCTGGTTTTGCACATCTCTAATAAATCTGGGCCCAGTTTTAACCTTCTCTAACCCATTTTTAGGCTTCTCTACCCCTTCTTAACCGATCTTTGGCCATTTCTAACCCACTTTGAGCTATTTTTAACTCCCTTCAAGCCATTTTTGGCCATTTCTACCCGTTTTGCACCTCTCTAACCCTTTTAAACCATTTGTGTCCATTTCTAACCCAGTTTTGCACCTCCCTAACCCTTTTTAACCAATTGTGTCCATCTCTAACCCAGTTTTGCACCTCTCTATCCCTCATAAAGCCATTTTTTTCCTCTTTCTAAACCATTTTTTGCCCACTTTCAATGCGTTTTAGCCATTTTTTTCCTTCTCTAAAAGATTTTGTCAGTTTATAACCAATTTTCAGCCTTATTTTTCCTTTTCTAAACTGCTTTTGCCCATTTCTCACCCATGTTGAGCTATTTTTGACCATTGCTAACCTATTTTTACTCACTTCTAACTCATTTGAAGTCATTTTTAGCTATTTCTAGCCTTGTCTAACAAAGTACTTTTCCAGTTTTAAGCCATTTCTGGCCATTTCTACCCGTTTTGCACCTCTCTAACCCTTTTAAACCATTTGTGTCCATTTCTAACCCAGTTTTGCACCTCCCTAACCCTTTTTAACCAATTGTGTCCATCTCTAACCCAGTTTTGCACCTCTCTATCCCTCATAAAGCCATTTTTTCCTCTTTCTAAACCATTTTTGCCCACTTTCAACGCGTTTTAGCCATTTTTTTCCTTCTCTAAACGATTTTGTCACTTTATAACCAATTTTCAGCCTTTTTTTTTCCTTTTCTAAACTGCTTTTGCCCATTTCTCACCCATGTTGAGCTATTTTTGACCATTGCTAACCTATTTTTACTCACTTCTAACTCATTTGAAGTCATTTTTTAGCTATTTCTAGCCTTGTCTAACAAAGTTCTTTTCCAGTTTTAAGCCATTTTTGGCCATTTCTAACACGGTTTTGCACTTCTCTCATCACTGTTAAGCCGGTTTTGGCCGTTTCTAACCCAATTTTGCTCTTCTCTAAAAATCTTCAAACCAAGTTTGGCTATTTCTAAACCATTTTTTCCCAATTGCAACCCGTTTCAAGCCATAGTTTTCCTTTTCTAACCTGGTTTTGCACATCTCTAATAAATCTGGGCCCAGTTTTAACCTTCTCTAACCCATTTTTAGGCTTCTCTACGCCTTCTTAACCGATCTTTGGCCATTTCTAACCCACTTTGAGCTATTTTTAACTCCCTTCAAGCATTTTTTGGCCATTTCTACCCGTTTTGCACCTCTCTAACCCTTTTAAACCATTTGTGTCCATTTCTAACCCAGTTTTGCACCTCCCTAACCCTTTTTAACCAATTGTGTCCATCTCTAACCCAGTTTTGCACCTCTCTATCCCTCATAAAGCCATTTTTTCCTCTTTCTAAACCATTTTTGCCCACTTTCAACGCGTTTTAGCCATTTTTTTCCTTCTCTAAACGATTTTGTCACTTTATAACCAATTTTCAGCCTTTTTTTTCCTTTTCTAAACTGCTTTTGCCCATTTCTCACCCATTTTGAGCTATTTTTGACCATTGCTAACCTATTTTTACTCACTTCTAACTCATTTGAAGTCATTTTTAGCTATTTCTAGCCTTGTCTAACAAAGTACTTTTCCAGTTTTAAGCCATTTCTGGCCATTTCTACCCGTTTTGCACCTCTCTAACCCTTTTTAACCATTTGTGTCCATTTCTAACCCAGTTTTGCACCTCCCTAACCCTTTTTAACCAATTGTGTCCATCTCTAACCCAGTTTTGCACCTCTCTATCCCTCATAAAGCCATTTTTTCCTCTTTCTAAACCATTTTTGCCCACTTTCAATGCGTTTTAGCCATTTTTTTCCTTCTCTAAAAGATTTTGTCAGTTTATAACCAATTTTCAGCCTTATTTTTCCTTTTCTAAACTGCTTTTGCCCATTTCTCACCCATGTTGAGCTATTTTTGACCATTGCTAACCTATTTTTACTCACTTCTAACTCATTTGAAGTCATTTTTAGCTATTTCTAGCCTTGTCTAACAAAGTACTTTTCCAGTTTTAAGCCATTTCTGGCCATTTCTACCCGTTTTGCACCTCTCTAACCCTTTTAAACCATTTGTGTCCATTTCTAACCCAGTTTTGCACCTCCCTAACCCTTTTTAACCAATTGTGTCCATCTCTAACCCAGTTTTGCACCTCTCTATCCCTCATAAAGCCATTTTTTCCTCTTTCTAAACCATTTTTGCCCACTTTTCAACGCGTTTTAGCCATTTTTTTTCCTTCTCTAAACGATTTTGTCACTTTATAACCAATTTTCAGCCTTTTTTTTTCCTTTTCTAAACTGCTTTTGCCCATTTCTCACCCATGTTGAGCTATTTTTGACCATTGCTAACCTATTTTTACTCACTTCTAACTCATTTGAAGTCATTTTTAGCTATTTCTAGCCTTGTCTAACAAAGTTCTTTTCCAGTTTTAAGCCATTTTTGGCCATTTCTAACACGGTTTTGCACTTCTCTCATCACTGTTAAGCCGGTTTTGGCCGTTTCTAACCCAATTTTGCTCTTCTCTAAAAATCTTCAAACCAAGTTTGGCTATTTCTAAACCATTTTTTCCCAATTGCAACCCGTTTCAAGCCATAGTTTTCCTTTTCTAACCTGGTTTTGCACATCTCTAATAAATCTGGGCCCAGTTTTAACCTTCTCTAACCCATTTTTAGGCTTCTCTACCCCTTCTTAACCGATCTTTGGCCATTTCTAACCCACTTTGAGCTATTTTTAACTCCCTTCAAGCATTTTTTGGCCATTTCTACCCGTTTTGCACCTCTCTAACCCTTTTAAACCATTTGTGTCCATTTCTAACCCAGTTTTGCACCTCCCTAACCCTTTTTAACCAATTGTGTCCATCTCTAACCCAGTTTTGCACCTCTCTATCCCTCATAAAGCCATTTTTTTCCTCTTTCTAAACCATTTTTGCCCACTTTCAACGCGTTTTAGCCATTTTTTTTCCTTCTCTAAACGATTTTGTCACTTTATAACCAATTTTCAGCCTTTTTTTTCCTTTTCTAAACTGCTTTTGCCCATTTCTCACCCATTTTGAGCTATTTTTGACCATTGCTAACCTATTTTTACTCACTTCTAACTCATTTGAAGTCATTTTTAGCTATTTCTAGCCTTGTCTAACAAAGTTCTTTTCCAGTTTTAAGCCATTTCTGGCCATTTCTACCCGTTTTTGCACCTCTCTAACCCTTTTTAACCATTTGTGTCCATTTCTAACCCAGTTTTGCACCTCCCTAACCCTTTTTAACCAATTGTGTCCATCTCTAACCCAGTTTTGCACCTCTCTATCCCTCATAAAGCCATTTTTTCCTCTTTCTAAACCATTTTTGCCCACTTTCAACGCGTTTTGGCCATTTTTTTCCTTCTCTAAACGATTTTGTCACTTTATAACCAATTTTCAGCCTTTTTTTTCCTTTTCTAAACTGCTTTTGCCCATTTCTCACCCATGTTGAGCTATTTTTGACCATTGCTAACCTATTTTTACTCACTTCTAACTCATTTGAAGTCATTTTTAGCTATTTCTAGCCTTGTCTAACAAAGTTCTTTTCCAGTTTTAAGCCATTTTTGGCCATTTCTAACACGGTTTTGCACTTCTCTCATCACTGTTAAGCCGGTTTTGGCCGTTTCTAACCCAATTTTGCTTTTCTCTAAAAATCTTCAAACCAAGTTTGGCTATTTCTAAACCATTTTTTCCCAATTGCAACCCGTTTCAAGCCATAGTTTTCATTTTCTAACCCGGTTTTGCACATCTCTAATAAATCTAGGCCCAGTTTTAACCTTCTCTAACCCATTTTTAGGCTTCTCTACCCCTTCTTAACCGATCTTTGGCCATTTCTACCCGTTTTGCACCTCTCTAACCCTTTTTAACCATTTGTGTCCATTTCTAACCCAGTTTTGCACCTCCCTAACCCTTTTTAACCAATTGTGTCCATTTCTAACCCAGTTTTGCACCTCTCTATCCCTCATAAAGCCATTTTTTCCTCTTTCTAAACCATTTTTGCCCACTTTCAACGCGTTTTAGCCATTTTTTTCCTTCTCTAAACGATTTTGTCACTTTATAACCAATTTTCAGCCTTTTTTTTCCTTTTCTAAACTGCTTTTGCCCATTTCTCACCCATGTTGAGCTATTTTTGACCATTGCTAACCTATTTTTACTCACTTCTAACTCATTTGAAGTCATTTTTAGCTATTTCTAGCCTTGTCTAACAAAGTACTTTTCCAGTTTTAAGCCATTTCTGGCCATTTCTACCCGTTTTGCACCTCTCTAACCCTTTTTAACCATTTGTGTCCATTTCTAACCCAGTTTTGCACCTCCCTAACCCTTTTTAACCAATTGTGTCCATCTCTAACCCAGTTTTGCACCTCTCTATCCCTCATAAAGCCATTTTTTCCTCTTTCTAAACCATTTTTGCCCACTTTCAACGCGTTTTGGCCATTTTTTTCCTTCTCTAAACGATTTTGTCACTTTATAACCAATTTTCAGCCTTATTTTTCCTTTTCTAAACTGCTTTTGCCCATTTCTCACCCATGTTGAGCTATTTTTGACCATTGCTAACCTATTTTTACTCACTTCTAACTCATTTGAAGTCATTTTTAGCTATTTCTAGCCTTGTCTAACAAAGTTCTTTTCCAGTTTTAAGCCATTTTTGGCCATTTCTAACACGGTTTTGCACTTCTCTCATCACTGTTAAGCCGGTTTTGGCCGTTTCTAACCCAATTTTGCTTTTCTCTAAAAATCTTCAAACCAAGTTTGGCTATTTCTAAACCATTTTTTCCCAATTGCAACCCGTTTCAAGCCATAGTTTTCATTTTCTAACCCGGTTTTGCACATCTCTAATAAATCTAGGCCCAGTTTTAACCTTCTCTAACCCATTTTTAGGCTTCTCTACCCCTTCTTAACCGATCTTTAGCCATTTCTACCCGTTTTGCACCTCTCTAACCCTTTTAAACCATTTGTGTCCATTTCTAACCCAGTTTTGCACCTCCCTAACCCTTTTTAACCAATTGTGTCCATCTCTAACCCAGTTTTGCACCTCTCTATCCCTCATAAAGCCATTTTTTCCTCTTTCTAAACCATTTTTGCCCACTTTCAACGCGTTTTAGCCATTTTTTTCCTTCTCTAAACGATTTTGTCACTTTATAACCAATTTTCAGCCTTTTTTTTTCCTTTTCTAAACTGCTTTTGCCCATTTCTCACCCATGTTGAGCTATTTTTGACCATTGCTAACCTATTTTTACTCACTTCTAACTCATTTGAAGTCATTTTTAGCTATTTCTAGCCTTGTCTAACAAAGTTCTTTTCCAGTTTTAAGCCATTTTTGGCCATTTCTAACACGGTTTTGCACTTCTCTCATCATTGTTAAGCCGTTTTTGGTCGTTTCTAACCCAATTTTGCTTTTCTCTAAAAATCTTCAAACCAAGTTTGGCTATTTCTAAACCATTTTTTCCCAATTGCAACCCATTTCAAGCCATAGTTTTCCTTTTCTAACCTGGTTTTGCACATCTCTAATAAATCTGGGCCCAGTTTTAACCTTCTCTAACCCATTTTTAGGCTTCTCTACCCCTTCTTAACCGATCTTTGGCCATTTCTAACCCACTTTGAGCTATTTTTAACTCCCTTCAAGCCATTTTTGGCCATTTCTACCCGTTTTGCACCTCTCTAACCCTTTTAAACCATTTGTGTCCATTTCTAACCCAGTTTTGCACCTCCCTAACCCTTTTTAACCAATTGTGTCCATCTCTAACCCAGTTTTGCACCTCTCTATCCCTCATAAAGCCATTTTTTCCTCTTTCTAAACCATTTTTGCCCACTTTCAATGCGTTTTAGCCATTTTTTTCCTTCTCTAAACGATTTTGTCACTTTATAACCAATTTTCAGCCTTTTTTTTCCTTTTCTAAACTGCTTTTGCCCATTTCTCACCCATGTTGAGCTATTTTTGACCATTGCTAACCTATTTTTACTCACTTCTAACTCATTTGAAGTCATTTTTAGCTATTTCTAGCCTTGTCTAACAAAGTTCTTTTCCAGTTTTAAGCCATTTTTGGCCATTTCTAACACGGTTTTGCACTTCTCTCATCACTGTTAAGCCGGTTTTGGCCGTTTCTAACCCAATTTTGCTTTTCTCTAAAAATCTTCAAACCAAGTTTGGCTATTTCTAAACCATTTTTTCCCAATTGCAACCCGTTTCAAGCCAAGTTTTCATTTTCTAACCCGGTTTTGCACATCTCTAATAAATCTAGGCCCAGTTTTAACCTTCTCTAACCCATTTTTAGGCTTCTCTACCCCTTCTTAACCGATCTTTAGCCATTTCTACCCATTTTGCACCTCTCTAACGCTTTTAAACCATTTGTGTCCATTTCTAACCCAGTTTTGCACCTCCCTAACCCTTTTTAACCAATTGTGTCCATCTCTAACCCAGTTTTGCACCTCTCTATCCCTCATAAAGCCATTTTTTTCCTCTTTCTAAACCATTTTTTGCCCACTTTCAACGCGTTTTAGCCATTTTTTTTCCTTCTCTAAACGATTTTGTCACTTTATAACCAATTTTCAGCCTTTTTTTTTCCTTTTCTAAACTGCTTTTGCCCATTTCTCACCCATGTTGAGCTATTTTTGACCATTGCTAACCTATTTTTACTCACTTCTAACTCATTTGAAGTCATTTTTAGCTATTTCTAGCCTTGTCTAACAAAGTTCTTTTCCAGTTTTAAGCCATTTTTGGCCATTTCTAACACGGTTTTGCACTTCTCTCATCACTGTTAAGCCGGTTTTGGCCGTTTCTAACCCAATTTTGCTTTTCTCTAAAAATCTTCAAACCAAGTTTGGCTATTTCTAAACCATTTTTTCCCAATTGCAACCCATTTCAAGCCATAGTTTTCCTTTTCTAACCTGGTTTTGCACATCTCTAATAAATCTGGGCCCAGTTTTAACCTTCTCTAACCCATTTTTAGGCTTCTCTACCCCTTCTTAAGCGATCTTTGGCCATTTCTAACCCACTTTGAGCTATTTTTAACTCCCTTCAAGCCATTTTTGGCCATTTCTACCCGTTTTGCACCTCTCTAACCCTTTTAAACCATTTGTGTCCATTTCTAACCCAGTTTTGCACCTCCCTAACCCTTTTTAACCAATTGTGTCCATCTCTAACCCAGTTTTGCACCTCTCTATCCCTCATAAAGCCATTTTTTCCTCTTTCTAAACCATTTTTGCCCACTTTCAACGCGTTTTAGCCATTTTTTTCCTTCTCTAAACGATTTTGTCACTTTATAACCAATTTTCAGCCTTTTTTTTCCTTTTCTAAACTGCTTTTGCCCATTTCTCACCCATGTTGAGCTATTTTTGACCATTGCTAACCTATTTTTACTCACTTCTAACTCATTTGAAGTCATTTTTAGCTATTTCTAGCCTTGTCTAACAAAGTTCTTTTCCAGTTTTAAGCCATTTTTGGCCATTTCTAACACGGTTTTGCACTTCTCTCATCATTGTTAAGCCGTTTTTGGTCGTTTCTAACCCAATTTTGCTTTTCTCTAAAAATCTTCAAACCAAGTTTGGCTATTTCTAATCCATTTTTTCCCAATTGCAACCCATTTCAAGCCATAGTTTTCCTTTTCTAACCTGGTTTTGCACATCTCTAATAAATCTGGGCCCAGTTTTAACCTTCTCTAACCCATTTTTGGGCTTCTCTACCCCTTCTTAACCGATCTTTGGCCATTTCTAACCCACTTTGAGCTATTTTTAACTCCCTTCAAGCCATTTTTGGCCATTTCTACCCGTTTTGCACCTCTCTAACCCTTTTAAACCATTTGTGTCCATTTCTAACCCAGTTTTGCACCTCCCTAACCCTTTTTAACCAATTGTGTCCATCTCTAACCCAGTTTTGCACCTCCCTAACCCTTTTTAACCAATTGTGTCCATTTCTAACCCAGTTTTGCACCTCTCTATCCCTCATAAAGCCATTTTTTCCTCTTTCTAAACCATTTTTGCCCACTTTCAACGCGTTTTAGCCATTTTTTTTCCTTCTCTAAAAGATTTTGTCACTTTATAACCAATTTTCAGCCTTTTTTTTTCCTTTTCTAAACTGCTTTTGCCCATTTCTCACCCATGTTGAGCTATTTTTGACCATTGCTAACCTATTTTTACTCACTTCTAACTCATTTGAAGTCATTTTTTAGCTATTTCTAGCCTTGTCTAACAAAGTACTTTTCCAGTTTTAAGCCATTTCTGGCCATTTCTACCCGTTTTGCACCTCTCTAACCCTTTTTAACCATTTGTGTCCATTTCTAACCCAGTTTTGCACCTCCCTAACCCTTTTTAACCAATTGTGTCCATCTCTAACCCAGTTTTGCACCTCTCTATCCCTCATAAAGCCATTTTTTCCTCTTTCTAAACCATTTTTGCCCACTTTCAACGCGTTTTGGCCATTTTTTTTCCTTCTCTAAACGATTTTGTCACTTTATAACCAATTTTCAGCCTTTTTTTTCCTTTTCTAAACTGCTTTTGCCCATTTCTCACCCATGTTGAGCTATTTTTGACCATTGCTAACCTATTTTTACTCACTTCTAACTCATTTGAAGTCATTTTTAGCTATTTCTAGCCTTGTCTAACAAAGTTCTTTTCCAGTTTTAAGCCATTTTTGGCCATTTCTAACACGGTTTTGCACTTCTCTCATCACTGTTAAGCCGGTTTTGGCCGTTTCTAACCCAATTTTGCTTTTCTCTAAAAATCTTCAAACCAAGTTTGGCTATTTCTAAACCATTTTTTCCCAATTGCAACCCGTTTCAAGCCATAGTTTTCATTTTCTAACCCGGTTTTGCACATCTCTAATAAATCTAGGCCCAGTTTTAACCTTCTCTAACCCATTTTTAGGCTTCTCTACCCCTTCTTAACCGATCTTTGGCCATTTCTACCCGTTTTGCACCTCTCTAACCCTTTTAAACCATTTGTGTCCATTTCTAACCCAGTTTTGCACCTCCCTAACCCTTTTTAACCAATTGTGTCCATTTCTAACCCAGTTTTTTCCTCTTTCTAAACCATTTTTGCCCACTTTCAACGCGTTTTAGCCATTTTTTTTCCTTCTCTAAACGATTTTGTCACTTTATAACCAATTTTCAGCCTTTTTTTTTCCTTTTCTAAACTGCTTTTGCCCATTTCTCACCCATGTTGAGCTATTTTTGACCATTGCTAACCTATTTTTACTCACTTCTAACTCATTTGAAGTCATTTTTAGCTATTTCTAGCCTTGTCTAACAAAGTTCTTTTCCAGTTTTAAGCCATTTTTGGCCATTTCTACCCGTTTTGCACCTCTCTAACCCTTTTTAACCATTTGTGTCCATTTCTAACCCAGTTTTGCACCTCCCTAACCCTTTTTAACCAATTGTGTCCATCTCTAACCCAGTTTTGCACCTCTCTATCCCTCATAAAGCCATTTTTTCCTCTTTCTAAACCATTTTTGCCCACTTTCAACGCGTTTTGGCCATTTTTTTCCTTCTCTAAACGATTTTGTCACTTTATAACCAATTTTCAGCCTTTTTTTTTCCTTTTCTAAACTGCTTTTGCCCATTTCTCACCCATGTTGAGCTATTTTTGACCATTGCTAACCTATTTTTACTCACTTCTAACTCATTTGAAGTCATTTTTAGCTATTTCTAGCCTTGTCTAACAAAGTTCTTTTCCAGTTTTAAGCCATTTTTGGCCATTTCTAACACGGTTTTGCACTTCTCTCATCATTGTTAAGCCATTTTTGGTCGTTTCTAACCCAATTTTGCTCTTCTCTAAAAATCTTCAAACCAAGTTTGGCTATTTCTAATCCATTTTTTCCCAATTGCAACCCGTTTCAAGCCATAGTTTTCCTTTTCTAACCTGGTTTTGCACATCTCTAATAAATCTGGGCCCAGTTTTAACCTTCTCTAACCCATTTTTAGGCTTCTCTACCCCTTCTTAACCGATCTTTAGCCATTTCTACCCGTTTTGCACCTCTCTAACCCTTTTTAACCATTTGTGTCCATTTCTAACCCAGTTTTGCACCTCCCTAACCCTTTTTAACCAATTGTGTCCATCTCTAACCCAGTTTTGCACCTCTCTATCCCTCATAAAGCCATTTTTTTCCTCTTTCTAAACCATTTTTGCCCACTTTCAACGCGTTTTAGCCATTTTTTTTCCTTCTCTAAAAGATTTTGTCACTTTATAACCAATTTTCAGCCTTTTTTTTCCTTTTCTAAACTGCTTTTGCCCATTTCTCACCCATGTTGAGCTATTTTTGACCATTGCTAACCTATTTTTACTCACTTCTAACTCATTTGAAGTCATTTTTAGCTATTTCTAGCCTTGTCTAACAAAGTTCTTTTCCAGTTTTAAGCCATTTTTGGCCATTTCTAACACGGTTTTGCACTTCTCTCATCATTGTTAAGCCATTTTTGGTCGTTTCTAACCCAATTTTGCTCTTCTCTAAAAATCTTCAAACCAAGTTTGGCTATTTCTAATCCATTTTTTCCCAATTGCAACCCGTTTCAAGCCATAGTTTTCCTTTTCTAACCTGGTTTTGCACATCTCTAATAAATCTGGGCCCAGTTTTAACCTTCTCTAACCCATTTTTAGGCTTCTCTACCCCTTCTTAACCGATCTTTGGCCATTTCTACCTGTTTTGCACCTCTCTAACCCTTTTTAACCATTTGTGTCCATTTCTAACCCAGTTTTGCACCTCCCTAACCCTTTTTAACCAATTGTGTCCATCTCTAACCCAGTTTTGCACCTCTCTATCCCTCATAAAGCCATTTTTTCCTCTTTCTAAACCATTTTTGCCCACTTTCAACGCGTTTTAGCCATTTTTTTTCCTTCTCTAAAAGATTTTGTCACTTTATAACCAATTTTCAGCCTTTTTTTTCCTTTTCTAAACCGCTTTTGCCCATTTCTCACCCATGTTGAGCTATTTTTGACCATTGCTAACCTATTTTTACTCACTTCTAACTCATTTGAAGTCATTTTTAGCTATTTCTAGCCTTGTCTAACAAAGTTCTTTTCCAGTTTTAAGCCATTTTTGGCCATTTCTAACACGGTTTTGCACTTCTCTCATCATTGTTAAGCCATTTTTGGTCGTTTCTAACCCAATTTTGCTCTTCTCTAAAAATCTTCAAACCAAGTTTGGCTATTTCTAAACCATTTTTTCCCAATTGCAACCCGTTTCAAGCCATAGTTTTCCTTTTCTAACCCGGTTTTGCACATCTCTAATAAATCTGGGCCCAGTTTTAACCTTCTCTAACCCATTTTTAGGCTTCTCTACCCCTTCTTAACCGATCTTTGGCCATTATTACTTGTTTTGAACCTCCCTAACCCTTTTTAACCAATTGTGTCCATTTCTAACCCAGTTTTGCACCTCTCTATCCCTCATAAAGCAATTTTTTCCTCTTTCTAAACCATTTTTGCCCACTTTCAACGCGTTTTAGCCATTTTTTTCCTTCTCTAAACGATTTTGTCACTTTATAACCAATTTTCAGCCTTTTTTTTTCCTTTTCTAAACTGCTTTTGCCCATTTCTCACCCATGTTGAGCTATTTTTGACCATTGCTAACCTATTTTTACTCACTTCTAACTCATTTGAAGTCATTTTTAGCTATTTCTAGCCTTGTCTAACAAAGTTCTTTTCCAGTTTTAAGCCATTTTTGGCCATTTCTAACACGGTTTTGCACTTCTCTCATCACTGTTAAGCCGTTTTTGGTCGTTTCTAACCCAATTTTGCTCTTCTCTAAAAATCTTCAAACCAAGTTTGGCTATTTCTAATCCATTTTTTCCCAATTGCAACCCGTTTCAAGCCATAGTTTTCCTTTTCTAACCTGGTTTTGCACATCTCTAATAAATCTGGGCCCAGTTTTAACCTTCTCTAACCCATTTTTAGGCTTCTCTACCCCTTCTTAACCGATCTTTGGCCATTTCTAACCCACTTTGAGCTATTTTTAACTCCCTTCAAGCCATTTTTGGCCATTTCTACCCGTTTTGCACCTCTCTAACACTTTTAAACCATTTGTGTCCATTTCTAACCCAGTTTTGCACCTCCCTAACCCTTTTTAACCAATTGTGTCCATCTCTAACCCAGTTTTGCACCTCTCTATCCCTCATAAAGCCATTTTTTTCCTCTTTCTAAACCATTTTTGCCCACTTTCAACGCGTTTTAGCCATTTTTTTTCCTTCTCTAAAAGATTTTGTCACTTTATAACCAATTTTCAGCCTCTTTTTTTCCTTTTCTAAACTGCTTTTGCCCATTTCTCACCCATGTTGAGCTATTTTTGACCATTGCTAACCTATTTTTACTCACTTCTAACTCATTTGAAGTCATTTTTAGCTATTTCTAGCCTTGTCTAACAAAGTTCTTTTCCAGTTTTAAGCCATTTTTTGGCCATTTCTAACACGGTTTTGCACTTCTCTCATCACTGTTAAGCCGGTTTTGGCCGTTTCTAACCCAATTTTGCTCTTCTCTAAAAATCTTCAAACCAAGTTTGGCTATTTCTAAACCATTTTTTTCCCAATTGCAACCCGTTTCAAGCCATAGTTTTCCTTTTCTAACCTGGTTTTGCACATCTCTAATAAATCTGGGCCCAGTTTTAACCTTCTCTAACCCATTTTTAGGCTTCTCTACCCCTTCTTAACCGATCTTTGGCCATTTCTAACCCACTTTGAGCTATTTTTAACTCCCTTCAAGCATTTTTTGGCCATTTCTACCCGTTTTGCACCTCTCTAACGCTTTTAAACCATTTGTGTCCATTTCTAACCCAGTTTTGCACCTCCCTAACCCTTTTTAACCAATTGTGTCCATCTCTAACCCAGTTTTGCACCTCTCTATCCCTCATAAAGCCATTTTTTTCCTCTTTCTAAACCATTTTTGCCCACTTTCAACGCGTTTTAGCCATTTTTTTTCCTTCTCTAAACGATTTTGTCACTTTATAACCAATTTTCAGCCTTTTTTTTTCCTTTTCTAAACTGCTTTTGCCCATTTCTCACCCATGTTGAGCTATTTTTGACCATTGCTAACCTATTTTTACTCACTTCTAACTCATTTGAAGTCATTTTTAGCTATTTCTAGCCTTGTCTAACAAAGTTCTTTTCCAGTTTTAAGCCATTTTTGGCCATTTCTAACACGGTTTTGCACTTCTCTCATCACTGTTAAGCCGGTTTTTGCCGTTTCTAACCCAATTTTGCTTTTCTCTAAAAATCTTCAAACCAAGTTTGGCTATTTCTAATCCATTTTTTCCCAATTGCAACCCGTTTCAAGCCATAGTTTTCATTTTCTAACCCGGTTTTGCACATCTCTAATAAATCTAGGCCCAGTTTTAACCTTCTCTAACCCATTTTTAGGCTTCTCTACCCCTTCTTAACCGATCTTTAGCCATTTCTACCCGTTTTGCACCTCTCTAACCCTTTTAAACCATTTGTGTCCATTTCTAACCCAGTTTTGCACCTCCCTAACCCTTTTTAACCAATTGTGTCCATCTCTAACCCAGTTTTGCACCTCTCTATCCCTCATAAAGCCATTTTTTCCTCTTTCTAAACCATTTTTGCCCACTTTCAACGCGTTTTAGCCATTTTTTTTCCTTCTCTAAACGATTTTGTCACTTTATAACCAATTTTCAGCCTTTTTTTTTCCTTTTCTAAACTGCTTTTGCCCATTTCTCACCCATGTTGAGCTATTTTTGACCATTGCTAACCTATTTTTACTCACTTCTAACTCATTTGAAGTCATTTTTAGCTATTTCTAGCCTTGTCTAACAAAGTTCTTTTCCAGTTTTAAGCCATTTTTGGCCATTTCTAACACGGTTTTGCACTTCTCTCATCATTGTTAAGCCGTTTTTGGTCGTTTCTAACCCAATTTTGCTCTTCTCTAAAAATCTTCAAACCAAGTTTGGCTATTTCTAATCCATTTTTTCCCAATTGCAACCCGTTTCAAGCCATAGTTTTCCTTTTCTAACCTGGTTTTGCACATCTCTAATAAATCTGGGCCCAGTTTTAACCTTCTCTAACCCATTTTTAGGCTTCTCTACCCCTTCTTAACTGATCTTTGGCCATTTCTAACCCACTTTGAGCTATTTTTAACTCCCTTCAAGCCATTTTTGGCCATTTCTACCCGTTTTGCACCTCTCTAACCCTTTTAAACCATTTGTGTCCATTTCTAACCCAGTTTTGCACCTCCCTAACCCTTTTTAACCAATTGTGTCCATCTCTAACCCAGTTTTGCACCTCTCTATCCCTCATAAAGCCATTTTTTCCTCTTTCTAAACCATTTTTGCCCACTTTCAATGCGTTTTAGCCATTTTTTTTCCTTCTCTAAACGATTTTGTCACTTTATAACCAATTTTCAGCCTTTTTTTTTCCTTTTCTAAACTGCTTTTGCCCATTTCTCACCCATGTTGAGCTATTTTTGACCATTGCTAACCTATTTTTACTCACTTCTAACTCATTTGAAGTCATTTTTAGCTATTTCTAGCCTTGTCTAACAAAGTTCTTTTCCAGTTTTAAGCCATTTTTGGCCATTTCTAACACGGTTTTGCACTTCTCTCATCACTGTTAAGCCGGTTTTGGCCGTTTTCTAACCCAATTTTGCTTTTCTCTAAAAATCTTCAAACCAAGTTTGGCTATTTCTAAACCATTTTTTCCCAATTGCAACCCGTTTCAAGCCAAGTTTTCATTTTCTAACCCGGTTTTGCACATCTCTAATAAATCTAGGCCCAGTTTTAACCTTCTCTAACCCATTTTTAGGCTTCTCTACCCCTTCTTAACCGATCTTTAGCCATTTCTACCCGTTTTGCACCTCTCTAACGCTTTTAAACCATTTGTGTCCATTTCTAACCCAGTTTTGCACCTCCCTAACCCTTTTTAACCAATTGTGTCCATCTCTAACCCAGTTTTGCACCTCTCTATCCCTCATAAAGCCATTTTTTTCCTCTTTCTAAACCATTTTTGCCCACTTTCAACGCGTTTTAGCCATTTTTTTCCTTCTCTAAACGATTTTGTCACTTTATAACCAATTTTCAGCCTTTTTTTTCCTTTTCTAAACTGCTTTTGCCCATTTCTCACCCATTTTGAGCTATTTTTGACCATTGCTAACCTATTTTTACTCACTTCTAACTCATTTGAAGTCATTTTTAGCTATTTCTAGCCTTGTCTAACAAAGTTCTTTTCCAGTTTTAAGCCATTTTTGGCCATTTCTAACACGGTTTTGCACTTCTCTCATCATTGTTAAGCCGGTTTTTGGTCGTTTCTAACCCAATTTTGCTCTTTCTCTAAAAATCTTCAAACCAAGTTTGGCTATTTCTAAACCATTTTTTCCCAATTGCAACCCGTTTCAAGCCATAGTTTTCCTTTTCTAACCTGGTTTTGCACATCTCTAATAAATCTGGGCCCAGTTTTAACCTTCTCTAACCCATTTTTAGGCTTCTCTACCCCTTCTTAACCGATCTTTGGCCATTTCTAACCCACTTTGAGCTATTTTTAACTCCCTTCAAGCCATTTTTGGCCATTTCTACCCGTTTTGCACCTCTCTAACCCTTTTTTAACCATTTGTGTCCATTTCTAACCCAGTTTTGCACCTCCCTAACCCTTTTTAACCAATTGTGTCCATCTCTAACCCAGTTTTGCACCTCTCTATCCCTCATAAAGCCATTTTTTCCTCTTTCTAAACCATTTTTGCCCACTTTCAACTGCGTTTTAGCCATTTTTTTTCCTTCTCTAAACGATTTTGTCACTTTATAACCAATTTTCAGCCTTTTTTTTTCCTTTTCTAAACTGCTTTTGCCCATTTCTCACCCATGTTGAGCTATTTTTGACCATTGCTAACCTATTTTTACTCACTTCTAACTCATTTGAAGTCATTTTTAGCTATTTCTAGCCTTGTCTAACAAAGTTCTTTTCCAGTTTTAAGCCATTTTTGGCCATTTCTAACACGGTTTTGCACTTCTCTCATCACTGTTAAGCCGGTTTTGGCCGTTTCTAACCCAATTTTGCTTTTCTCTAAAAATCTTCAAACCAAGTTTGGCTATTTCTAAACCATTTTTTCCCAATTGCAACCCGTTTCAAGCCAAGTTTTCATTTTCTAACCCGGTTTTGCACATCTCTAATAAATCTAGGCCCAGTTTTAACCTTCTCTAACCCATTTTTGGGCTTCTCTACCCCTTCTTAACCGATCTTTAGCCATTTCTACCCGTTTTGCACCTCTCTAACGCTTTTAAACCATTTGTGTCCATTTCTAACCCAGTTTTGCACCTCCCTAACCCTTTTTAACCAATTGTGTCCATCTCTAACCCAGTTTTGCACCTCTCTATCCCTCATAAAGCCATTTTTTCCTCTTTCTAAACCATTTTTGCCCACTTTCAACGCGTTTTAGCCATTTTTTTTCCTTCTCTAAACGATTTTGTCACTTTATAACCAATTTTCAGCCTTTTTTTTTCCTTTTCTAAACTGCTTTTGCCCATTTCTCACCCATTTTGAGCTATTTTTGACCATTGCTAACCTATTTTTACTCACTTCTAACTCATTTGAAGTCATTTTTAGCTATTTCTAGCCTTGTCTAACAAAGTTCTTTTCCAGTTTTAAGCCATTTTTGGCCATTTCTAACACGGTTTTGCACTTCTCTCATCATTGTTAAGCCGGTTTTTGGTCGTTTCTAACCCAATTTTGCTCTTTCTCTAAAAATCTTCAAACCAAGTTTGGCTATTTCTAAACCATTTTTTCCCAATTGCAACCCGTTTCAAGCCATAGTTTTCCTTTTCTAACCTGGTTTTGCACATCTCTAATAAATCTGGGCCCAGTTTTAACCTTCTCTAACCCATTTTTAGGCTTCTCTACCCCTTCTTAACCGATCTTTGGCCATTTCTAACCCACTTTGAGCTATTTTTAACTCCCTTCAAGCCATTTTTGGCCATTTCTACCCGTTTTGCACCTCTCTAACCCTTTTTAACCATTTGTGTCCATTTCTAACCCAGTTTTGCACCTCCCTAACCCTTTTTAACCAATTGTGTCCATCTCTAACCCAGTTTTGCACCTCTCTATCCCTCATAAAGCCATTTTTTCCTCTTTCTAAACCATTTTTGCCCACTTTCAACGCGTTTTAGCCATTTTTTTCCTTCTCTAAACGATTTTGTCACTTTATAACCAATTTTCAGCCTTTTTTTTTTCCTTTTCTAAACTGCTTTTGCCCATTTCTCACCCATTTTGAGCTATTTTTGACCATTGCTAACCTATTTTTACTCACTTCTAACTCATTTGAAGTCATTTTTTAGCTATTTCTAGCCTTGTCTAACAAAGTTCTTTTCCAGTTTTAAGCCATTTTTGGCCATTTCTAACACGGTTTTGCACTTCTCTCATCATTGTTAAGCCGGTTTTGGTCGTTTCTAACCCAATTTTGCTCTTCTCTAAAAATCTTCAAACCAAGTTTGGCTATTTCTAAACCATTTTTTTCCCAATTGCAACCCGTTTCAAGCCATAGTTTTCCTTTTCTAACCCGGTTTTGCACATCTCTAATAAATCTGGGCCCAGTTTTAACCTTCTCTAACCCATTTTTGGGCTTCTCTACCCCTTCTTAACCGATCTTTGGCCATTTCTAACCCACTTTGAGCTATTTTTAACTCCCTTCAAGCCATTTTTGGCCATTTCTACCCGTTTTGCACCTCTCTAACCCTTTTTAACCATTTGTGTCCATTTCTAACCCAGTTTTGCACCTCCCTAACCCTTTTTAACCAATTGTGTCCATCTCTAACCCAGTTTTGCACCTCTCTATCCCTCATAAAGCCATTTTTTTCCTCTTTCTAAACCATTTTTGCCCACTTTCAACGCGTTTTTAGCCATTTTTTTCCTTCTCTAAACGATTTTGTCACTTTATAACCAATTTTCAGCCTTTTTTTTCCTTTTCTAAACTGCTTTTGCCCATTTCTCACCCATTTTGAGCTATTTTTGACCATTGCTAACCTATTTTTACTCACTTCTAACTCATTTGAAGTCATTTTTAGCTATTTCTAGCCTTGTCTAACAAAGTTCTTTTCCAGTTTTAAGCCATTTTTGGCCATTTCTAACACGGTTTTGCACTTCTCTCATCATTGTTAAGCCGGTTTTGGTCGTTTCTAACCCAATTTTGCTCTTCTCTAAAAATCTTCAAACCAAGTTTGGCTATTTCTAATCCATTTTTTCCCAATTGCAACCCGTTTCAAGCCATAGTTTTCCTTTTCTAACCTGGTTTTGCACATCTCTAATAAATCTGGGCCCAGTTTTAACCTTCTCTAACCCATTTTTAGGGCTTCTCTACCCCTTCTTAACCGATCTTTGGCCATTTCTAACCCACTTTGAGCTATTTTTAACTCCCTTCAAGCCATTTTTGGCCATTTCTACCCGTTTTGCACCTCTCTAACCCTTTTTAACCATTTGTGTCCATTTCTAACCCAGTTTTGCACCTCCCTAACCCTTTTTAACCAATTGTGTCCATCTCTAACCCAGTTTTGCACCTCTCTATCCCTCATAAAGCCATTTTTTCCTCTTTCTAAACCATTTTTGCCCACTTTCAACGCGTTTTAGCCATTTTTTTCCTTCTCTAAACGATTTTGTCACTTTATAACCAATTTTCAGCCTTTTTTTTTCCTTTTCTAAACTGCTTTTGCCCATTTCTCACCCATTTTGAGCTATTTTTGACCATTGCTAACCTATTTTTACTCACTTCTAACTCATTTGAAGTCATTTTTAGCTATTTCTAGCCTTGTCTAACAAAGTTCTTTTCCAGTTTTAAGCCATTTTTGGCCATTTCTAACACGGTTTTGCACTTCTCTCATCATTGTTAAGCCGTTTTTTGGTCGTTTCTAACCCAATTTTGCTCTTCTCTAAAAATCTTCAAACCAAGTTTGGCTATTTCTAAACCATTTTTTCCCAATTGCAACCCGTTTCAAGCCATAGTTTTCCTTTTCTAACCCGGTTTTGCACATCTCTAATAAATCTGGGCCCAGTTTTAACCTTCTCTAACCCATTTTTGGCTTCTCTACCCCTTCTTAACCGATCTTTGGCCATTTCTAACCCACTTTGAGCTATTTTTAACTCCCTTCAAGCCATTTTTGGCCATTTCTACCCGTTTTGCACCTCTCTAACCCTTTTTAAACCATTTGTGTCCATTTCTAACCCAGTTTTGCACCTCCCTAACCCTTTTTAACCAATTGTGTCCATCTCTAACCCAGTTTTGCACCTCTCTATCCCTCATAAAGCCATTTTTTTCCTCTTTCTAAACCATTTTTGCCCACTTTCAACGCGTTTTAGCCATTTTTTTCCTTCTCTAAACGATTTTGTCACTTTATAACCAATTTTCAGCCTTTTTTTTTCCTTTTCTAAACTGCTTTTGCCCATTTCTCACCCATTTTGAGCTATTTTTGACCATTGCTAACCTATTTTTACTCACTTCTAACTCATTTGAAGTCATTTTTAGCTATTTCTAGCCTTGTCTAACAAAGTTCTTTTCCAGTTTTAAGCCATTTTTTGGCCATTTCTAACACGGTTTTGCACTTCTCTCATCATTGTTAAGCCGGTTTTGGTCCGTTTCTAACCCAATTTTGCTCTTCTCTAAAAATCTTCAAACCAAGTTTGGCTATTTCTAAACCATTTTTTCCCAATTGCAACCCGTTTCAAGCCATAGTTTTCCTTTTCTAACCCGGTTTTGCACATCTCTAATAAATCTGGGCCCAGTTTTAACCTTCTCTAACCCATTTTTAGGCTTCTCTACCCCTTCTTAACCGATCTTTGGCCATTTCTACCCGTTTTGCACCTCTCTAACCCTTTTTAAACCATTTGTGTCCATTTCTAACCCAGTTTTGCACCTCCCTAACCCTTTTTAACCAATTGTGTCCATCTCTAACCCAGTTTTGCACCTCTCTATCCCTCATAAAGCCATTTTTTCCTCTTTCTAAACCATTTTTGCCCACTTTCAACGCGTTTTTAGCCATTTTTTTCCTTCTCTAAACGATTTTGTCACTTTATAACCAATTTTCAGCCTTTTTTTTTCCTTTTCTAAACTGCTTTTGCCCATTTCTCACCCATTTTGAGCTATTTTTGACCATTGCTAACCTATTTTTACTCACTTCTAACTCATTTGAAGTCATTTTTAGCTATTTCTAGCCTTGTCTAACAAAGTTCTTTTCCAGTTTTAAGCCATTTTTGGCCATTTCTAACACGGTTTTGCCCTTCTCTCATCATTGTTAAGCCGGTTTTGGTCGTTTCTAACCCAATTTTGCTCTTCTCTAAAAATCTTCAAACCAAGTTTGGCTATTTCTAAACCATTTTTTCCCAATTGCAACCCGTTTCAAGCCATAGTTTTCCTTTTCTAACCCGGTTTTGCACATCTCTAATAAATCTGGGCCCAGTTTTAACCTTCTCTAACCCATTTTTGGGCTTCTCTACCCCTTCTTAACCGATCTTTGGCCATTTCTAACCCACTTTGAGCTATTTTTAACTCCCTGCAAGCCATTTTTGGCCATTTCTACCCGTTTTGCACCTCTCTAACCCTTTTTAAACCATTTGTGTCCATTTCTAACCCAGTTTTGCACCTCCCTAACCCTTTTTAACCAATTGTGTCCATCTCTAACCCAGTTTTGCACCTCTCTATCCCTCATAAAGCCATTTTTTTCCTCTTTCTAAACCATTTTTGCCCACTTTCAACGCGTTTTAGCCATTTTTTTTCCTTCTCTAAACGATTTTGTCACTTTATAACCAATTTTCAGCCTTTTTTTTTCCTTTTCTAAACTGCTTTTGCCCATTTCTCACCCATTTTGAGCTATTTTTGACCATTGCTAACCTATTTTTACTCACTTCTAACTCATTTGAAGTCATTTTTAGCTATTTCTAGCCTTGTCTAACAAAGTTCTTTTCCAGTTTTAAGCCATTTTTGGCCATTTCTAACACGGTTTTGCACTTCTCTCATCATTGTTAAGCCGGTTTTGGTCGTTTCTAACCCAATTTTGCTCTTCTCTAAAAATCTTCAAACCAAGTTTGGCTATTTCTAAACCATTTTTTCCCAATTGCAACCCGTTTCAAGCCATAGTTTTCCTTTTCTAACCCTGGTTTTGCACATCTCTAATAAATCTGGGCCCAGTTTTAACCTTCTCTAACCCATTTTTAGGCTTCTCTACCCTCTACCGATCTTGCATTTAACCCACTTTGAGCTATTTTTAACTCCCTTCAAGCCATTTTGGCCATTTCTACCCGTTTTGCACCTCTCTAACCCTTTTTAACCATTTGTGTCCATTTCTAACCCAGTTTTGCACCTCCCTAACCCTTTTTAACCAATTGTGTCCATCTCTAACCCAGTTTTGCACCTCTCTATCCCTCATAAAGCCATTTTTTCCTCTTTCTAAACCATTTTTGCCCACTTTCAACGCGTTTTAGCCATTGTTTTCCTTCTCTAAACGATTTTGTCACTTTATAACCAATTTTCAGCCTTTTTTTTTCCTTTTCTAAACTGCTTTTGCCCATTTCTCACCCATTTTGAGCTATTTTTGACCATTGCTAACCTATTTTTACTCACTTCTAACTCATTTGAAGTCATTTTTAGCTATTTCTAGCCTTGTCTAACAAAGTTCTTTTCCAGTTTTAAGCCATTTTTGGCCATTTCTAACACGGTTTTGCACTTCTCTCATCATTGTTAAGCCGGTTTTGGTCGTTTCTAACCCAATTTTGCTCTTCTCTAAAAATCTTCAAACCAAGTTTGGCTATTTCTAAACCATTTTTTCCCAATTGCAACCCGTTTCAAGCCATAGTTTTCCTTTTCTAACCCGGTTTTGCACATCTCTAATAAATCTGGGCCCAGTTTTAACCTTCTCTAACCCATTTTTAGGCTTCTCTACCCCTTCTTAACCGATCTTTGGCCATTTCTACCCGTTTTGCACCTCTCTAACCCTTTTTAACCATTTGTGTCCATTTCTAACCCAGTTTTGCACCTCCCTAACCCTTTTTAACCAATTGTGTCCATCTCTAACCCAGTTTTGCACCTCTCTATCCCTCATAAAGCCATTTTTTCCTCTTTCTAAACCATTTTTGCCCACTTTCAACGCGTTTTTAGCCATTTTTTTTCCTTCTCTAAACGATTTTGTCACTTTATAACCAATTTTCAGCCTTTTTTTTTCCTTTTCTAAACTGCTTTTGCCCATTTCTCACCCATTTTGAGCTATTTTTGACCATTGCTAACCTATTTTTACTCACTTCTAACTCATTTGAAGTCATTTTTAGCTATTTCTAGCCTTGTCTAACAAAGTTCTTTTCCAGTTTTAAGCCATTTTTGGCCATTTCTAACACGGTTTTGCACTTCTCTCATCATTGTTAAGCCGGTTTTGGTCGTTTCTAACCCAATTTTGCTCTTCTCTAAAAATCTTCAAACCAAGTTTGGCTATTTCTAAACCATTTTTTCCCAATTGCAACCCGTTTCAAGCCATAGTTTTCCTTTTCTAACCCGGTTTTGCACATCTCTAATAAATCTGGGCCCAGTTTTAACCTTCTCTAACCCATTTTTGGGCTTCTCTACCCCTTCTTAACCGATCTTTGGCCATTTCTAACCCACTTTGAGCTATTTTTTAACTCCCTTCAAGCCATTTTTGGCCATTTCTACCCGTTTTGCACCTCTCTAACCCTTTTTAACCATTTGTGTCCATTTCTAACCCAGTTTTGCACCTCCCTAACCCTTTTTAACCAATTGTGTCCATCTCTAACCCAGTTTTGCACCTCTCTATCCCTCATAAAGCCATTTTTTCCTCTTTCTAAACCATTTTTGCCCACTTTCAACGCGTTTTTAGCCATTTTTTTCCTTCTCTAAACGATTTTGTCACTTTATAACCAATTTTCAGCCTTTTTTTTTCCTTTTCTAAACTGCTTTTGCCCATTTCTCACCCATTTTGAGCTATTTTTGACCATTGCTAACCTATTTTTACTCACTTCTAACTCATTTGAAGTCATTTTTAGCTATTTCTAGCCTTGTCTAACAAAGTTCTTTTCCAG
Organism: Melopsittacus undulatus; assembly: GCF_012275295.1. Lineage (NCBI taxonomy): Eukaryota > Metazoa > Chordata > Aves > Psittaciformes > Psittaculidae > Melopsittacus > Melopsittacus undulatus. Next base: position 14,503 of record NW_022994100.1, on the reverse strand, counting down.
TTTTAAGCCATTTTTGGCCATTTCTAACACGGTTTTGCACTTCTCTCATCATTGTTAAGCCGGTTTTGGCTCGTTTCTAACCCAATTTTGCTCTTCTCTAAAATCTTCAAACCAAGTTTGGCTATTTCTAAACCATTTTTTCCCAATTGCAACCCGTTTCAAGCCATAGTTTTCCTTTTCTAACCCGGTTTTGCACATCTCTAATAAATCTGGGCCCAGTTTTAACCTTCTCTAACCCATTTTTAGGCTTCTCTACCCCTTCTTAACCGATCTTTGGCCATTTCTACCCGTTTTGCACCTCTCTAACCCTTTTAAACCATTTGTGTCCATTTCTAACCCAGTTTTGCACCTCCCTAACCCTTTTTAACCAATTGTGTCCATCTCTAACCCAGTTTTGCACCTCTCTATCCCTCATAAAGCCATTTTTTCCTCTTTCTAAACCATTTTTGCCCACTTTCAACGCGTTTTAGCCATTTTTTTCCTTCTCTAAACGATTTTGTCACTTTATAACCAATTTTCAGCCTTTTTTTTTCCTTTTCTAAACTGCTTTTGCCCATTTCTCACCCATTTTGAGCTATTTTTGACCATTGCTAACCTATTTTTACTCACTTCTAACTCATTTGAAGTCATTTTTAGCTATTTCTAGCCTTGTCTAACAAAGTTCTTTTCCAGTTTTAAGCCATTTTTGGCCATTTCTAACACGGTTTTGCACTTCTCTCATCATTGTTAAGCCGGTTTTGGCCGTTTCTAACCCAATTTTGCTCTTCTCTAAAAATCTTCAAACCAAGTTTGGCTATTTCTAAACCATTTTTTCCCAATTGCAACCCGTTTCAAGCCATAGTTTTCCTTTTCTAACCCGGTTTTGCACATCTCTAATAAATCTGGGCCCAGTTTTAACCTTCTCTAACCCATTTTTAGGCTTCTCTACCCCTTCTTAACCGATCTTTGGCCATTTCTACCCGTTTTGCACCTCTCTAACCCTTTTTAACCATTTGTGTCCATTTCTAACCCAGTTTTGCACCTCCCTAACCCTTTTTAACCAATTGTGTCCATCTCTAACCCAGTTTTGCACCTCTCTATCCCTCATAAAGCCATTTTTTCCTCTTTCTAAACCATTTTTGCCCACTTTCAACGCGTTTTAGCCATTTTTTTCCTTCTCTAAACGATTTTGTCACTTTATAACCAATTTTCAGCCTTTTTTTTTCCTTTTCTAAACTGCTTTTGCCCATTTCTCACCCATTTTGAGCTATTTTTGACCATTGCTAACCTATTTTTACTCACTTCTAACTCATTTGAAGTCATTTTTAGCTATTTCTAGCCTTGTCTAACAAAGTTCTTTTCCAGTTTTAAGCCATTTTTGGCCATTTCTAACACGGTTTTGCACTTCTCTCATCATTGTTAAGCCGGTTTTGGTCGTTTCTAACCCAATTTTGCTCTTCTCTAAAAATCTTCAAACCAAGTTTGGCTATTTCTAAACCATTTTTTCCCAATTGCAACCCGTTTCAAGCCATAGTTTTCCTTTTCTAACCCGGTTTTGCACATCTCTAATAAATCTGGGCCCAGTTTTAACCTTCTCTAACCCATTTTTGGGCTTCTCTACCCCTTCTTAACCGATCTTTGGCCATTTCTAACCCACTTTGAGCTATTTTTAACTCCCTTCAAGCCATTTTTGGCCATTTCTACCCGTTTTGCACCTCTCTAACCCTTTTTAACCATTTGTGTCCATTTCTAACCCAGTTTTGCACCTCCCTAACCCTTTTTAACCAATTGTGTCCATCTCTAACCCAGTTTTGCACCTCTCTATCCCTCATAAAGCCATTTTTTCCTCTTTCTAAACCATTTTTGCCCACTTTCAACGCGTTTTAGCCATTTTTTTCCTTCTCTAAACGATTTTGTCACTTTATAACCAATTTTCAGCCTTTTTTTTCCTTTTCTAAACTGCTTTTGCCCATTTCTCACCCATTTTGAGCTATTTTTGACCATTGCTAACCTATTTTTACTCACTTCTAACTCATTTGAAGTCATTTTTAGCTATTTCTAGCCTTGTCTAACAAAGTTCTTTTCCAGTTTTAAGCCATTTTTGGCCATTTCTAACACGGTTTTGCACTTCTCTCATCACTGTTAAGCCGGTTTTGGCCGTTTCTAACCCAATTTTGCTCTTTCTCTAAAAATCTTCAAACCAAGTTTGGCTATTTCTAAACCATTTTTTCCCAATTGCAACCCGTTTCAAGCCATAGTTTTCCTTTTCTAACCCGGTTTTGCACATCTCTAATAAATCTGGGCCCAGTTTTAACCTTCTCTAACCCATTTTTAGGCTTCTCTACCCCTTCTTAACCGATCTTTGGCCATTTCTACCCGTTTTGCACCTCTCTAACCCTTTTTAAACCATTTGTGTCCATTTCTAACCCAGTTTTGCACCTCCCTAACCCTTTTTAACCAATTGTGTCCATCTCTAACCCAGTTTTGCACCTCTCTATCCCTCATAAAGCCATTTTTTCCTCTTTCTAAACCATTTTTGCCCACTTTCAACGCGTTTTAGCCATTTTTTTCCTTCTCTAAACGATTTTGTCACTTTATAACCAATTTTCAGCCTTTTTTTTTCCTTTTCTAAACTGCTTTTGCCCATTTCTCACCCATTTTGAGCTATTTTTGACCATTGCTAACCTATTTTTACTCACTTCTAACTCATTTGAAGTCATTTTTAGCTATTTCTAGCCTTGTCTAACAAAGTTCTTTTCCAGTTTTAAGCCATTTTTGGCCATTTCTAACACGGTTTTGCACTTCTCTCATCACTTGTTAAGCCGGTTTTGGTCGTTTCTAACCCAATTTTGCTCTTCTCTAAAAATCTTCAAACCAAGTTTGGCTATTTCTAAACCATTTTTTCCCAATTGCAACCCGTTTCAAGCCATAGTTTTCCTTTTCTAACCCGGTTTTGCACATCTCTAATAAATCTGGGCCCAGTTTTAACCTTCTCTAACCCATTTTTAGGCTTCTCTACCCCTTCTTAACCGATCTTTGGCCATTTCTAACCCACTTTGAGCTATTTTTAACTCCCTTCAAGCCATTTTTGGCCATTTCTACCCGTTTTGCACCTCTCTAACCCTTTTTAACCATTTGTGTCCATTTCTAACCCAGTTTTGCACCTCCCTAACCCTTTTTAACCAATTGTGTCCATCTCTAACCCAGTTTTGCACCTCTCTATCCCTCATAAAGCCATTTTTTTCCTCTTTCTAAACCATTTTTGCCCACTTTCAACGCGTTTTAGCCATTTTTTTCCTTCTCTAAACGATTTTGTCACTTTATAACCAATTTTCAGCCTTTTTTTTTCCTTTTCTAAACTGCTTTTGCCCATTTCTCACCCATTTTGAGCTATTTTTGACCATTGCTAACCTATTTTTACTCACTTCTAACTCATTTGAAGTCATTTTTAGCTATTTCTAGCCTTGTCTAACAAAGTTCTTTTCCAGTTTTAAGCCATTTTTGGCCATTTCTAACACGGTTTTGCACTTCTCTCATCACTTGTTAAGCCGGTTTTGGTCGTTTCTAACCCAATTTTGCTCTTCTCTAAAAATCTTCAAACCAAGTTTGGCTATTTCTAAACCATTTTTTCCCAATTGCAACCCGTTTCAAGCCATAGTTTTCCTTTTCTAACCCGGTTTTGCACATCTCTAATAAATCTGGGCCCAGTTTTAACCTTCTCTAACCCATTTTTGGGCTTCTCTACCCCTTCTTAACCGATCTTTGGCCATTTCTAACCCACTTTGAGCTATTTTTAACTCCCTTCAAGCCATTTTTGGCCATTTCTACCCGTTTTGCACCTCTCTAACCCTTTTTAACCATTTGTGTCCATTTCTAACCCAGTTTTGCACCTCCCTAACCCTTTTTAACCAATTGTGTCCATCTCTAACCCAGTTTTGCACCTCTCTATCCCTCATAAAGCCATTTTTTTCCTCTTTCTAAACCATTTTTTGCCCACTTTCAACGCGTTTTAGCCATTTTTTTCCTTCTCTAAACGATTTTGTCACTTTATAACCAATTTTCAGCCTTTTTTTTCCTTTTCTAAACTGCTTTTGCCCATTTCTCACCCATTTTGAGCTATTTTTGACCATTGCTAACCTATTTTTACTCACTTCTAACTCATTTGAAGTCATTTTTAGCTATTTCTAGCCTTGTCTAACAAAGTTCTTTTCCAGTTTTAAGCCATTTTTGGCCATTTCTAACACGGTTTTGCACTTCTCTCATCACTGTTAAGCCGGTTTTGGTCCGTTTCTAACCCAATTTTGCTCTTCTCTAAAAATCTTCAAACCAAGTTTGGCTATTTCTAAACCATTTTTTCCCAATTGCAACCCGTTTCAAGCCATAGTTTTCCTTTTCTAACCCTGGTTTTGCACATCTCTAATAAATCTGGGCCCAGTTTTAACCTTCTCTAACCCATTTTTAGGCTTCTCTACCCCTTCTTAACCGATCTTTGGCCATTTCTACCCGTTTTGCACCTCTCTAACCCTTTTTAAACCATTTGTGTCCATTTCTAACCCAGTTTTGCACCTCCCTAACCCTTTTTAACCAATTGTGTCCATCTCTAACCCAGTTTTGCACCTCTCTATCCCTCATAAAGCCATTTTTTCCTCTTTCTAAACCATTTTTGCCCACTTTCAACGCGTTTTAGCCATTTTTTTCCTTCTCTAAACGATTTTGTCACTTTATAACCAATTTTCAGCCTTTTTTTTTCCTTTTCTAAACTGCTTTTGCCCATTTCTCACCCATTTTGAGCTATTTTTGACCATTGCTAACCTATTTTTACTCACTTCTAACTCATTTGAAGTCATTTTTAGCTATTTCTAGCCTTGTCTAACAAAGTTCTTTTCCAGTTTTAAGCCATTTTTGGCCATTTCTAACACGGTTTTGCACTTCTCTCATCACTTGTTAAGCCGGTTTTGGCCGTTTCTAACCCAATTTTGCTCTTCTCTAAAAATCTTCAAACCAAGTTTGGCTATTTGTAAACCATTTTTTCCCAATTGCAACCCGTTTCAAGCCATAGTTTTCCTTTTCTAACCCGGTTTTGCACATCTCTAATAAATCTGGGCCCAGTTTTAACCTTCTCTAACCCATTTTTGGGCTTCTCTACCCCTTCTTAACCGATCTTTGGCCATTTCTAACCCACTTTGAGCTATTTTTAACTCCCTTCAAGCCATTTTTGGCCATTTCTACCCGTTTTGCACCTCTCTAACCCTTTTTAACCATTTGTGTCCATTTCTAACCCAGTTTTGCACCTCCCTAACCCTTTTTAACCAATTGTGTCCATCTCTAACCCAGTTTTGCACCTCTCTATCCCTCATAAAGCCATTTTTTCCTCTTTCTAAACCATTTTTGCCCACTTTCAACGCGTTTTAGCCATTTTTTTCCTTCTCTAAACGATTTTGTCACTTTATAACCAATTTTCAGCCTTTTTTTTCCTTTTCTAAACTGCTTTTGCCCATTTCTCACCCATTTTGAGCTATTTTTGACCATTGCTAACCTATTTTTACTCACTTCTAACTCATTTGAAGTCATTTTTAGCTATTTCTAGCCTTGTCTAACAAAGTTCTTTTCCAGTTTTAAGCCATTTTTGGCCATTTCTAACACGGTTTTGCACTTCTCTCATCACTGTTAAGCCGGTTTTGGCCGTTTCTAACCCAATTTTGCTCTTCTCTAAAAATCTTCAAACCAAGTTTGGCTATTTGTAAACCATTTTTTCCCAATTGCAACCCGTTTCAAGCCATAGTTTTCCTTTTCTAACCCGGTTTTGCACATCTCTAATAAATCTGGGCCCAGTTTTAACCTTCTCTAACCCATTTTTAGGCTTCTCTACCCCTTCTTAACCGATCTTTGGCCATTTCTACCCGTTTTGCACCTCTCTAACCCTTTTTAAACCATTTGTGTCCATTTCTAACCCAGTTTTGCACCTCCCTAACCCTTTTTAACCAATTGTGTCCATCTCTAACCCAGTTTTGCACCTCTCTATCCCTCATAAAGCCATTTTTTCCTCTTTCTAAACCATTTTTGCCCACTTTCAACGCGTTTTAGCCATTTTTTTTCCTTCTCTAAACGATTTTGTCACTTTATAACCAATTTTCAGCCTTTTTTTTTTCCTTTTCTAAACTGCTTTTGCCCATTTCTCACCCATTTTGAGCTATTTTTGACCATTGCTAACCTATTTTTACTCACTTCTAACTCATTTGAAGTCATTTTTAGCTATTTCTAGCCTTGTCTAACAAAGTTCTTTTCCAGTTTTAAGCCATTTTTGGCCATTTCTAACACGGTTTTTGCACTTCTCTCATCACTGTTAAGCCGGTTTTGGCCGTTTCTAACCCAATTTTGCTCTTTCTCTAAAAATCTTCAAACCAAGTTTGGCTATTTCTAAACCATTTTTTCCCAATTGCAACCCGTTTCAAGCCATAGTTTTCCTTTTCTAACCCTGGTTTTGCACATCTCTAATAAATCTGGGCCCAGTTTTAACCTTCTCTAACCCATTTTTAGGCTTCTCTACCCCTTCTTAACCGATCTTTGGCCATTTCTACCCGTTTTGCACCTCTCTAACCCTTTTTAAACCATTTGTGTCCATTTCTAACCCAGTTTTGCACCTCCCTAACCCTTTTTAACCAATTGTGTCCATCTCTAACCCAGTTTTGCACCTCTCTATCCCTCATAAAGCCATTTTTTCCTCTTTCTAAACCATTTTTGCCCACTTTCAACGCGTTTTAGCCATTTTTTTTCCTTCTCTAAACGATTTTGTCACTTTATAACCAATTTTCAGCCTTTTTTTTTCCTTTTCTAAACTGCTTTTGCCCATTTCTCACCCATTTTGAGCTATTTTTGACCATTGCTAACCTATTTTTACTCACTTCTAACTCATTTGAAGTCATTTTTAGCTATTTCTAGCCTTGTCTAACAAAGTTCTTTTCCAGTTTTAAGCCATTTTTGGCCATTTCTAACACGGTTTTGCACTTCTCTCATCACTGTTAAGCCGGTTTTGGCCGTTTCTAACCCAATTTTGCTACTTCTCTAAAAATCTTCAAACCAAGTTTGGCTATTTCTAAACCATTTTTTCCCAATTGCAACCCGTTTCAAGCCATAGTTTTCATTTTCTAACCCGGTTTTGCACATCTCTAATAAATCTGGGCCCAGTTTTAACCTTCTCTAACCCATTTTTAGGCTTCTCTACCCCTTCTTAACCGATCTTTGGCCATTTCTACCCGTTTTGCACCTCTCTAACCCTTTTTAACCATTTGTGTCCATTTCTAACCCAGTTTTGCACCTCCCTAACCCTTTTTAACCAATTGTGTCCATCTCTAACCCAGTTTTGCACCTCTCTATCCCTCATAAAGCCATTTTTTCCTCTTTCTAAACCATTTTTGCCCACTTTCAACGCGTTTTAGCCATTTTTTTCCTTCTCTAAACGATTTTGTCACTTTATAACCAATTTTCAGCCTTTTTTTTCCTTTTCTAAACTGCTTTTGCCCATTTCTCACCCATTTTGAGCTATTTTTGACCATTGCTAACCTATTTTTACTCACTTCTAACTCATTTGAAGTCATTTTTAGCTATTTCTAGCCTTGTCTAACAAAGTTCTTTTCCAGTTTTAAGCCATTTTTGGCCATTTCTAACACGGTTTTGCACTTCTCTCATCATTGTTAAGCCGGTTTTGGTCGTTTCTAACCCAATTTTGCTCTTCTCTAAAAATCTTCAAACCAAGTTTGGCTATTTCTAAACCATTTTTTCCCAATTGCAACCCGTTTCAAGCCATAGTTTTCCTTTTCTAACCCGGTTTTGCACATCTCTAATAAATCTGGGCCCAGTTTTAACCTTCTCTAACCCATTTTTGGGCTTCTCTACCCCTTCTTAACCGATCTTTGGCCATTTCTAACCCACTTTGAGCTATTTTTAACTCCCTTCAAGCCATTTTTGGCCATTTCTACCCGTTTTGCACCTCTCTAACCCTTTTTAACCATTTGTGTCCATTTCTAACCCAGTTTTGCACCTCCCTAACCCTTTTTAACCAATTGTGTCCATCTCTAACCCAGTTTTGCACCTCTCTATCCCTCATAAAGCCATTTTTTCCTCTTTCTAAACCATTTTTGCCCACTTTCAACGCGTTTTAGCCATTTTTTTCCTTCTCTAAACGATTTTGTCACTTTATAACCAATTTTCAGCCTTTTTTTTTCCTTTTCTAAACTGCTTTTGCCCATTTCTCACCCATTTTGAGCTATTTTTGACCATTGCTAACCTATTTTTACTCACTTCTAACTCATTTGAAGTCATTTTTAGCTATTTCTAGCCTTGTCTAACAAAGTTCTTTTCCAGTTTTAAGCCATTTTTGGCCATTTCTAACACGGTTTTGCACTTCTCTCATCACTGTTAAGCCGGTTTTGGCCGTTTCTAACCCAATTTTGCTCTTCTCTAAAAATCTTCAAACCAAGTTTGGCTATTTCTAAACCATTTTTTCCCAATTGCAACCCGTTTTAGCCATTTTTTTCCTTTTCTAACCCTGGTTTTGCACATCTCTAATAAATCTGGGCCCAGTTTTAACCTTCTCTAACCCATTTTTAGGCTTCTCTACCCCTTCTTAACCGATCTTTGGCCATTTCTCTACCCGTTTTGCACCTCTCTAACCCTTTTTAACCATTTGTGTCCATTTCTAACCCAGTTTTGCACCTCCCTAACCCTTTTTAACCAATTGTGTCCATCTCTAACCCAGTTTTGCACCTCTCTATCCCTCATAAAGCCATTTTTTTCCTCTTTCTAAACCATTTTTTGCCCACTTTCAACGCGTTTTAGCCATTTTTTTCCTTCTCTAAACGATTTTGTCACTTTATAACCAATTTTCAGCCTTTTTTTTTCCTTTTCTAAACTGCTTTTGCCCATTTCTCACCCATTTTGAGCTATTTTTGACCATTGCTAACCTATTTTTACTCACTTCTAACTCATTTGAAGTCATTTTTAGCTATTTCTAGCCTTGTCTAACAAAGTTCTTTTCCAGTTTTAAGCCATTTTTGGCCATTTCTAACACGGTTTTGCACTTCTCTCATCATTGTTAAGCCGGTTTTGGTCGTTTCTAACCCAATTTTGCTCTTCTCTAAAAATCTTCAAACCAAGTTTGGCTATTTGTAAACCATTTTTTCCCAATTGCAACCCGTTTCAAGCCATAGTTTTCCTTTTCTAACCCTGGTTTTGCACATCTCTAATAAATCTGGGCCCAGTTTTAACCTTCTCTAACCCATTTTTGGGCTTCTCTACCCCTTCTTAACCGATCTTTGGCCATTTCTAACCCACTTTGAGCTATTTTTAACTCCCTTCAAGCCATTTTTGGCCATTTCTACCCGTTTTGCACCTCTCTAACCCTTTTTAACCATTTGTGTCCATTTCTAACCCAGTTTTGCACCTCCCTAACCCTTTTTAACCAATTGTGTCCATCTCTAACCCAGTTTTGCACCTCTCTATCCCTCATAAAGCCATTTTTTCCTCTTTCTAAACCATTTTTGCCCACTTTCAACGCGTTTTAGCCATTTTTTTCCTTCTCTAAACGATTTTGTCACTTTATAACCAATTTTCAGCCTTTTTTTTTCCTTTTCTAAACTGCTTTTGCCCATTTCTCACCCATTTTGAGCTATTTTTGACCATTGCTAACCTATTTTTACTCACTTCTAACTCATTTGAAGTCATTTTTAGCTATTTCTAGCCTTGTCTAACAAAGTTCTTTTCCAGTTTTAAGCCATTTTTGGCCATTTCTAACACGGTTTTGCACTTCTCTCATCACTGTTAAGCCGGTTTTGGCCGTTTCTAACCCAATTTTGCTTTTCTCTAAAAATCTTCAAACCAAGTTTGGCTATTTCTAAACCATTTTTTCCCAATTGCAACCCGTTTCAAGCCATAGTTTTCATTTTCTAACCCGGTTTTGCACATCTCTAATAAATCTGGGCCCAGTTTTAACCTTCTCTAACCCATTTTTAGGCTTCTCTACCCCTTCTTAACCGATCTTTGGCCATTTCTACCCGTTTTGCACCTCTCTAACCCTTTTTAAACCATTTGTGTCCATTTCTAACCCAGTTTTGCACCTCCCTAACCCTTTTTAACCAATTGTGTCCATCTCTAACCCAGTTTTGCACCTCTCTATCCCTCATAAAGCCATTTTTTCCTCTTTCTAAACCATTTTTGCCCACTTTCAACGCGTTTTAGCCATTCTTTTCCTTCTCTAAACGATTTTGTCACTTTATAACCAATTTTCAGCCTTTTTTTTTCCTTTTCTAAACTGCTTTTGCCCATTTCTCACCCATTTTGAGCTATTTTTGACCATTGCTAACCTATTTTTACTCACTTCTAACTCATTTGAAGTCATTTTTAGCTATTTCTAGCCTTGTCTAACAAAGTTCTTTTCCAGTTTTAAGCCATTTTTGGCCATTTCTAACACGGTTTTGCACTTCTCTCATCATTGTTAAGCCGGTTTTGGCCGTTTCTAACCCAATTTTGCTCTTTCTCTAAAAATCTTCAAACCAAGTTTGGCTATTTCTAAACCATTTTTTCCCAATTGCAACCCGTTTCAAGCCATAGTTTTCCTTTTCTAACCCGGTTTTGCACATCTCTAATAAATCTGGGCCCAGTTTTAACCTTCTCTAACCCATTTTTAGGCTTCTCTACCCCTTCTTAACCGATCTTTGGCCATTTCTACCCGTTTTGCACCTCTCTAACCCTTTTTAACCATTTGTGTCCATTTCTAACCCAGTTTTGCACCTCCCTAACCCTTTTTAACCAATTGTGTCCATCTCTAACCCAGTTTTGCACCTCTCTATCCCTCATAAAGCCATTTTTTCCTCTTTCTAAACCATTTTTTGCCCACTTTCAACGCGTTTTAGCCATTTTTTTCCTTCTCTAAACGATTTTGTCACTTTATAACCAATTTTCAGCCTTTTTTTTTCCTTTTCTAAACTGCTTTTGCCCATTTCTCACCCATTTTGAGCTATTTTTGACCATTGCTAACCTATTTTTACTCACTTCTAACTCATTTGAAGTCATTTTTAGCTATTTCTAGCCTTGTCTAACAAAGTTCTTTTTCCAGTTTTAAGCCATTTTTGGCCATTTCTAACACGGTTTTGCACTTCTCTCATCACTTGTTAAGCCGGTTTTGGCTCGTTTCTAACCCAATTTTGCTCTTCTCTAAAAATCTTCAAACCAAGTTTGGCTATTTCTAAACCATTTTTTTCCCAATTGCAACCCGTTTCAAGCCATAGTTTTCCTTTTCTAACCCGGTTTTGCACATCTCTAATAAATCTGGGCCCAGTTTTAACCTTCTCTAACCCATTTTTAGGCTTCTCTACCCCTTCTTAACCGATCTTTGGCCATTTCTACCCGTTTTGCACCTCTCTAACCCTTTTAAACCATTTGTGTCCATTTCTAACCCAGTTTTGCACCTCCCTAACCCTTTTTAACCAATTGTGTCCATCTCTAACCCAGTTTTGCACCTCTCTATCCCTCATAAAGCCATTTTTTCCTCTTTCTAAACCATTTTTGCCCACTTTCAACGCGTTTTAGCCATTTTTTTTCCTTCTCTAAACGATTTTGTCACTTTATAACCAATTTTCAGCCTTTTTTTTTCCTTTTCTAAACTGCTTTTGCCCATTTCTCACCCATTTTGAGCTATTTTTGACCATTGCTAACCTATTTTTACTCACTTCTAACTCATTTGAAGTCATTTTTAGCTATTTCTAGCCTTGTCTAACAAAGTTCTTTTCCAGTTTTAAGCCATTTTTGGCCATTTCTAACACGGTTTTGCACTTCTCTCATCACTGTTAAGCCGGTTTTGGCCGTTTCTAACCCAATTTTGCTCTTTCTCTAAAAATCTTCAAACCAAGTTTGGCTATTTCTAAACCATTTTTTCCCAATTGCAACCCGTTTCAAGCCATAGTTTTCCTTTTCTAACCCGGTTTTGCACATCTCTAATAAATCTGGGCCCAGTTTTAACCTTCTCTAACCCATTTTTAGGCTTCTCTACCCCTTCTTAACCGATCTTTGGCCATTTCTACCCGTTTTGCACCTCTCTAACCCTTTTTAACCATTTGTGTCCATTTCTAACCCAGTTTTGCACCTCCCTAACCCTTTTTAACCAATTGTGTCCATCTCTAACCCAGTTTTGCACCTCTCTATCCCTCATAAAGCCATTTTTTCCTCTTTCTAAACCATTTTTGCCCACTTTCAACGCGTTTTAGCCATTTTTTTTCCTTCTCTAAACGATTTTGTCACTTTATAACCAATTTTCAGCCTTTTTTTTTCCTTTTCTAAACTGCTTTTGCCCATTTCTCACCCATTTTGAGCTATTTTTGACCATTGCTAACCTATTTTTACTCACTTCTAACTCATTTGAAGTCATTTTTAGCTATTTCTAGCCTTGTCTAACAAAGTTCTTTTCCAGTTTTAAGCCATTTTTGGCCATTTCTAACACGGTTTTGCACTTCTCTCATCATTGTTAAGCCGGTTTTTGGTCCGTTTCTAACCCAATTTTGCTCTTCTCTAAAAATCTTCAAACCAAGTTTGGCTATTTCTAAACCATTTTTTCCCAATTGCAACCCGTTTCAAGCCATAGTTTTCCTTTTCTAACCCTGGTTTTGCACATCTCTAATAAATCTGGGCCCAGTTTTAACCTTCTCTAACCCATTTTTAGGCTTCTCTACCCCTTCTTAACCGATCTTTGGCCGTTTCTACCCGTTTTGCACCTCTCTAACCCTTTTTAACCATTTGTGTCCATTTCTAACCCAGTTTTGCACCTCCCTAACCCTTTTTAACCAATTGTGTCCATCTCTAACCCAGTTTTGCACCTCTCTATCCCTCATAAAGCCATTTTTTTCCTCTTTCTAAACCATTTTTGCCCACTTTCAACGCGTTTTAGCCATTTTTTTCCTTCTCTAAACGATTTTGTCACTTTATAACCAATTTTCAGCCTTTTTTTTTCCTTTTCTAAACTGCTTTTTGCCCATTTCTCACCCATTTTGAGCTATTTTTGACCATTGCTAACCTATTTTTACTCACTTCTAACTCATTTGAAGTCATTTTTAGCTATTTCTAGCCTTGTCTAACAAAGTTCTTTTCCAGTTTTAAGCCATTTTTGGCCATTTCTAACACGGTTTTGCACTTCTCTCATCACTGTTAAGCCGGTTTTGGCCGTTTCTAACCCAATTTTGCTCTTTCTCTAAAAATCTTCAAACCAAGTTTGGCTATTTCTAAACCATTTTTTCCCAATTGCAACCCGTTTCAAGCCATAGTTTTCCTTTTCTAACCCGGTTTTGCACATCTCTAATAAATCTGGGCCCAGTTTTAACCTTCTCTAACCCATTTTTGGGCTTCTCTACCCCTTCTTAACCGATCTTTGGCCATTTCTACCCGTTTTGCACCTCTCTAACCCTTTTTAACCATTTGTGTCCATTTCTAACCCAGTTTTGCACCTCCCTAACCCTTTTTAACCAATTGTGTCCATCTCTAACCCAGTTTTGCACCTCTCTATCCCTCATAAAGCCATTTTTTTCCTCTTTCTAAACCATTTTTGCCCACTTTCAACGCGTTTTAGCCATTTTTTTCCTTCTCTAAATGATTTTGTCACTTTATAACCAATTTTCAGCCTTTTTTTTTCCTTTTCTAAACTGCTTTTGCCCATTTCTCACCCATTTTGAGCTATTTTTGACCATTGCTAACCTATTTTTACTCACTTCTAACTCATTTGAAGTCATTTTTAGCTATTTCTAGCCTTGTCTAACAAAGTTCTTTTCCAGTTTTAAGCCATTTTTGGCCATTTCTAACACGGTTTTGCACTTCTCTCATCACTGTTAAGCCGGTTTTGGCCGTTTCTAACCCAATTTTGCTCTTCTCTAAAAATCTTCAAACCAAGTTTGGCTATTTGTAAACCATTTTTTCCCAATTGCAACCCGTTTCAAGCCATAGTTTTCCTTTTCTAACCCGGTTTTGCACATCTCTAATAAATCTGGGCCCAGTTTTTAACCTTCTCTAACCCATTTTTAGGCTTCTCTACCCCTTCTTAACCGATCTTTGGCCATTTCTACCCGTTTTGCACCTCTCTAACCCTTTTTAAACCATTTGTGTCCATTTCTAACCCAGTTTTGCACCTCCCTAACCCTTTTTAACCAATTGTGTCCATCTCTAACCCAGTTTTGCACCTCTCTATCCCTCATAAAGCCATTTTTTCCTCTTTCTAAACCATTTTTGCCCACTTTCAACGCGTTTTAGCCATTTTTTTCCTTCTCTAAACGATTTTGTCACTTTATAACCAATTTTCAGCCTTTTTTTTTCCTTTTCTAAACTGCTTTTGCCCATTTCTCACCCATTTTGAGCTATTTTTGACCATTGCTAACCTATTTTTACTCACTTCTAACTCATTTGAAGTCATTTTTAGCTATTTCTAGCCTTGTCTAACAAAGTTCTTTTCCAGTTTTAAGCCATTTTTTGGCCATTTCTAACACGGTTTTGC